>NC_072737.1:5770571-5805878 GCF_026930045.1 Uloborus diversus
CACCCTAACGTCCACGATTTTCGCACTTTCCCGCACCCCGATCGATAGCGACGAATCTCTTAGCCAAATGATGCTTCGAAGATCACTTCCTGGAAAATCGATTAATCGAAACATATTTTCCCCTTTTTTTTCGCTTCTCTCGCCTCCGCTAACAGGTATTAAGGGAGCGACATCCTCCTCGGAGATTCAGCAATGACAGCTAGTTGGAAAATATGTAAAGAAAGAAGTTCTTGCCTAGTTTTGCATGAGAAAGGTTATTGAGAAAAATACTCAGGGTCGGATTTAGGGGAGGGCAGTCGGGGCTACTGCCCCGGGGCCTCCACAACAAAGGGGCACACACAATAAAATTTTTACAGAACATCCTAACTTTCACAGGTCAACAAATTTTACGTTTTTTTCCCAGATTTTTTTTTTTTTTTTTTTTGGATTTCTACAAAGAATGCTTGCACAAAAATAATATTATTATCGATAGATCAGAAAGCCCTGATTGCAAGTATCCATTTACTATCATTTTTTTTATTTGATCGAGCATTTCAGTAGCAATATATTTTTTTTATTCATTTAATTTTTAATTTGTACCTATGAGTTAAAGAGAAATAAAGCAAGTAAAAAAAAAATCCATGGTTAACTTTTTGCAGGTCATCCTTACAACTTCTCGCTTCTTGAGCTCAAAAATTTAAAAATTATTTGACGAAATGACTTGAATGGAAATTTTTTAAATTGAAAATATCGGATATATACATATATATCAAAGTATTCGGATATATATCAAAGTATCGGATATTTTCGAAAATATGATGGTCTTTTCGAATCCTGATTAGGGGCCTCCACTTCTTTGTTGCCCCGGGGCCTCCACATTTCCAAATCTGGCCCTGAAAATACTCAACTGCTTCCAGCTGTAAAACCAGATTGAGGCATGGGTACATGGAGGCATTGGCCCAGGGCACTAAATATGTGGATTAAGTTTTTCAAAAATAGAGTAATTTCATATTGCACTGTAGTTGTTGTTGTTGGTTGTTGTTGTTATCTCGAGCTAGCTAGACTGGCAAGTTCGGGTGCGCTGCTTCACTTTTCCAACTGTATCGTAAACATTGTCCACATGCCATGAGGACTAGTGATGTGCCGGTTAGTTAAAAAAGTAGATCCGCGGATACGGATACGGATCCGGATCATTAGTGTCAAGATCCGTGGATACGGATACGGATCTCAATTTTTTTTTAACCCAATTCAACTATCCAAGCGTAAAAATTTGTTACGGAAGGTATTCCCGTCAGAATAATAGGAGTTTCTTCAAAAAAAGGTCATCTACCGCGAAAATATAATATAGAGACTATGATTTACTCTTTAAAGAAATCTCCGTTAAAATTGAGGGAGAGTTGGAAGGAACGGGTCAGCGCTGCATTACTGCTTAAATAGAATGTGAAAAATTATTTCTAGCTTGCTCGGTAGATGTAGGATACAGAAGCAAGAGTAAAGCTGCTACTGAATAGGCTAGAAATAATTTTTCGCATTTTATTTCAACATAAATGCAGCGCTGACCCATTCCACCCAGATTACTCCGACCGACGGAACAACAGAGGCGGGAACACCTTTACAAACAGTAAATAGAGAATTTGTCTCACTATTTTTGAAGGATGCCGAGAAAAACCAAAATGAAGAATAACAGAAACCCCAAATCAATATCAAAAACTAATATTAAACTAAAAATTAAAAAAGAAAAAAAAAAACATGTCTCAGAGGGCCGTTGGCGTCTGAAATGATACCTTATAATTTAAATAGGGAATAAAACCTAATTTAAACGGAATTTAAGAGTCTTTTATTCAAATATTTAAGAATTTTTAGAATAGAAAAGATCCGTTTAAGATCCGTCAAAAAAAGTAACGGATACGGATTTTTATTTTTCCTCGGATATCCGCGGATACGGATCTGGATATCCGGAACATCACTAATGAGGACCCGTTCACACAAAGAAAGGACAAGGACGGGAGAGCGAACGTTCATCCATGCCCGAGTCGGGATTCGAACCCAGGACCTACCCATCACAGTCAGACTTCTCTGATCACTAGACAAATCGCACTGCAGTAAAAAGTAAATATTAAATTTAGCAAGGAAATTTTTTCCGAAAATTTTCCAAACCAACCCCTTTAGGGCCTATATTTATATTATCGTTACTTTTAAAAGCTTTCTTCTGATATTTGCGTCTTATTACAATGAGACAAAATTTGAGGACATCTCATTTTACAGTAGACCCTCGTTTTACGCGGGGGTTACATTCTACGGAAATGCCGCGTAAATCGAAACCGCGTAAATTGAGATCTAACACTAGTGTTAAAGTTGGGGTTTGGTTCCGTAGATAACAAAATACTTCATTCTAGTGATGAATAATTGAAAAAAAAGTTTAATGTGTACTTATATCGACTTTTATGCACAACATGCATAAAGAAAACATAAATTAATTTTGTTTTCTGTTTATAAAGAGGAGCTGGCTATGACAGTCTTTTGGCAGTCATTAAGAATTTTTCTCTAATTCTTTGCAGAGCATTAACGCACCCATGATCACTTGCGTCACACATTTCCATGATAGAAACTTCCTTCACTAACAAATCAGAAACAACATTTCTATTGCCTAGGAATGGCTCAAAATGTTCAATGTGAACGTTTTTGGTTGTGCGTCAACGATGTCGGTATCCTCGTTGGTTTTGGCCTCCTTTGTCCCTCCTAAAAGCTTTTCTTCCAGTGAGTTCTGAACTGTGTGGTTTAATAACTTTAATTATGGAAAGAGCTCTGGATCCAATCGCATAAAATGTCTGCAGTGTCCCAAGCTCGATTACTAGCACGCCAAAATGCAGTTGATTACGGGAGAATACGGGGGATTACGGGGTTAATAGGGGAAATTTTTATCTATTTGCATTGCCGCATCCGCATAAAACCGAAACTCATCCGCGTAAAATAAAATAAAGGTGTCAAATCTTAAACCACGTTAAAAAAAAACGCGCGTAAAACGAGGGTCTACTGTACATAGTATTATTTGTCACATATATTTCCGCCACTTATAATGTATGTATTATATACGACAATATACAGGGAGTTTAACCTGCAGATGCAGAGTAAGATATATACAGAACGTTTAAAGCAAAAATTAAAAAAACAAAAACTCAAAAAATACAAAATTTAACTTTTTATACGGGCCGTAGGTCCCCTCAGGGGCGGATCTAGAGGGGGGCCATGGGGGCCATGGCCCCTCCCAAAGCCTTGTGATTGTAGTAATTTTTTTAAGGAAAAAAAAAAAGAAAAAAATATTTTGAGAAGATAACAAAATTCAACACATCTGTTTTACTGAAAAAGAAGGATAGGCTTTAATTGGGAGATAAATTATATCCCTATCCTCAAAACAAAACTTTTTTTTCCAAAATGTTTCTCCATCTTTTACATCATTTCTTGATTCCAACTACATACACTTGGACGATCTCTAAATGCTGCTGCTCTCAGAGTATACTTATTGTTCATAAGACCAAAGAGACCCTAAATTTTCGTTTTTATGGCTTTAATTTCGAAACTAGGGGGAGAATTCTCTTTTCCTATGCCCTTTCACAAATGCCTTGATATGTAGCAAAAAATTGCATTTTTAAGTCTTTTATTTGGAAAAAATATCAACGGAAACTAGCTTATCCAGCCCTTATCACTTAACTTGCTTAAAAGCAACTTAAATGAATTTTTTGGGGACTTCAATTACAAACGATTTTTGATAGGACCCCCTCCCTCCCTTGTTTATATCGTGATGATAGCTTTAAAAGGAGGTTTTTGGAGGAGCTCACGAATCTTCCATCCCTTTCTAATATATGTATAAATGTAGTTAAAAATCGAATTTTTAGAGCCTCAAAGGCAAAATATTTCCAGGAAGGAAGGATTCTAAGCACCTTCACACTTCCTTTAATGTAAGCAAACATTACCTAAAGGTGCATTTTTAGGCTGGACAGCTGAAGAGCTAGAAGAGCACCCTTCCTCCTCTAACCTCTCAATGTATAATGACAGACTATTTTGGTTTCTAAGTTTTATTTCCAAAAAGTATTTTGGGGCCGACGCCCGAAACCTGACCTTTCTCTGTACATCATCAAAAATTGACAAAATGCGTTTTTAGTTTCCTAATTTTCAAAAAATACTCGGAAATTTAAATTTTGTAACATTTTTGAGGGAGATTCCTAAATTCACCCCTCACCCAATGCCTCGATACCCCGAAAATTGAGTTTCTAAAACTTTATTTTAATAAAATTTCTGGGGAGTTCGGAGTTTGTTCAAAAATTTCGGATAGCCCCTCCCAAAACAATCGGCTGGATCTGCCACTGGGTCCCCTAACTTATATTTAGGGAAATAACCTTCACTGAAAAGGAAATATTAGAGTTCAAAGTTTTAAGGAACCGTGCGAAAGATGAGATGGAACTTATCGCCCTTTCACTCTTGCGTTAACACTGAGTAAGTTACAATAATTTTTTTAATAGAAATAACAGAATACTTTCAGTGACATTGTATAGTGATGAGCATTTTGGTGAGAGAAACCATACTGCCGTGGAAAGGTAAAACACAGTATCTGCAAATTTCTCCTCTTTTTTTTTTTTTTTTGCATTTTTGGCAAGCAAAAAAAAAGTACTTCAGTTTGGACAGCTTGCTTATTTGGTTTCGGTTGAAAATAAAACACGGAAAAAAAAAAAAAAACGAAAAAAAAAAAAAAAACGTTCGACTCCAACATTTCACTGTTGTTAGTGCAGAATTTTCCACGGCAGTATAGTACACAGAATGAGTAAAATGGGGGGAAAGCATGACCGTTTTTTAAATCATAATTAAAAAAAAAATTTTTTTGGCAGTCATTTTACCATTAAAGCCGAGAAATTAAACAAACAAACAAAAAATAAAGTGAAGTTATTATTTCTTTTTTTGGCGTTAGCCACTTTTTGGTGATATCGCTCAATCTATCCTGGCGTGGAATCAAATTAGGACATTGACTACACGAGCGATCTTATACATATAAAATCTGAGTATCTATCTATCTATCTATCTATGTCCAAGCTTCTTCTCCCGAACGAAAGTAAACTGACCATCGAAACAGGTATCGATGGATTCCTCATCTTCCCGTCTTCATGTTTGGCTATTTAACATAATCCTCCGATAATAATTAGCGGAGATATCAATTAAAAATTATTAATTATGACTCTTAGATTTCAAAATAAAATCCATATTTTTCGAAGGCTTTCCTCCATTCAAATTATTATTCAGTGCTTCAACTCAACTTTCCGGATGAACGCTTTTATTAAAATTTACAGCGCATAGACTAATAATAAGAGTAGACCGAGCTTTTTCATTCTTGCTGATGAAGAAAATTGGTTCATAGATGTATCACGTGACTAGTGGAAGGGCTTGGCGAAGACTTTGGCAGCATGGTTGCTAGATGGCAGCATTATCTATAGTTTGACACTCGACATGTATTTTAAGACAATGTGTTTTCATTAAAAAAAAATTTCCAAGTGCAGAGATTGAACAGTTTTTTTTTTTTTTTAGTTATGCATTGTTTTGACACTAGTAATAGTTTTTGGTCACAGTTTTCAGTAACTTTTATCTCATTTGGAACTACTACGTCAGCGTTGGCGTAAACGTAATGGCGTAAACGTTTTGCGTTAACGCAAAAATGTACTAATCGGTATCTTAAATTGAAATTGTAGGTAAAAATCTTACCGTTTGCCGATTCTTTTTGGGCGCTTGAATATTTAATTGCTTAAAGAGTTATTGAAATTGACTAAAGAAAATGCACAATACTTTCTAAACGAAAAACTCACTATATTAACAAAATATTTACAACTTAGAATAACAAATTTACAAATCGGACTCCATAAAAGATCATTCTTCCGTGTTCCATCAATTTTTATTTATTTTATTTCGATCGTCTGCTACGATCAACGCCCGCTGTTGCTAGGATATCCACTAGTCACATGGTTTGGTTTATGAGCAGCAAAAGGGTTGCCATAGCTCGGTCTATACTTATTATTAGTCTATGTTACAGCGTGAAGAAAATCATTGAGATGAAAGATCTGTTGCCATTTCTTTTTCTCGAATATGAACAGGTAAAATTCTTGTTTTTGTTTTGAGGCTTTTCCTGTAATCAGGGGATTTAAATTGTTTACTTTTTTGGGGGGGTTTTCCGCAATCTGCCGCAAAACTACACTGACTTTTTTTTTGGTTCAAGCCTGAGTGTTGAACTCGCGTCACTTGACATAACTTTTATTTTTGAGGTGGACCGTGCAAAGCCGGGCGACGCAGCTAGTTTAAGAATAAATCTCTACATAGTATAAAATGAAGTCTCCAAAAAGCGTCTGTTCGTTTGAACGCGCAAAACTCAAGAACTAACTGGCCGATTTCGCTGAAATTTTCACAATATCTTTCGTTCAGCACCGGAAGGGTTTGCAGACCGGTTTGGAAAAAAAATCCGAGGAATACATCTTTTTTTATTCCAATTTAGTCCCAATTTTCTCATAAATTCCCGAATATGGCGGGGGGGGGGGGGGGGTTGGAATTACTTGCACATACATTAATATTACATATCGTTGGAAAGGGTAGATTTTTCTGCGTTCTACGCAATTTGTTTCAACGCTCTAATTTAAATGCGGCGGGAGTTATTTGCGTTTTTAGCTCGAATTGTTTTAGGCTTATATCTGAAATTTAGGCACTACTTTCTTCATTAAATAAATCAATAAAAAGTTAAGAATAGTTCCACAGTTTTATTTTTGAAACCATTGGAAAAAAGCGACATTTTTCACTCCAGATCTAATTTGACCTTTGGTTGGAAAAGTAAGTTTCTAACTCGAATTGAGTAAAAGTTACAAGACTTTTTAAATCAAGTTCGAAAAATCTCATTTCCATTCAAATCGTTTACCATTTTCTTTCGCATTTTAATTTCTTAAACTTATTTTATTTTATGTTCCCATGGTTACGGTTTTCAAATCTCTCTCTCGAGTTAATTTCTTAAAAGTATTTTAATATCTGTCGTCATTGTTTGGAAGGAAAATTTTCCATGGTGTTTTTTTTATTTATTTATGCCTGATTGTTGAATATACGCCACGTGAAATTTTTTTTATTTTCAAAGTGAACCGGGCAAAGCCGGGAAACGCAGCCAGTAATATATAAATGAAAAGAATATATTATTTTTTTCAACCGTAAGTTCCTTAGGTACTTGAAATTGAAAGTCTTTTAACACTGTTAACTGCGAATTAACACACCAAACTTTACTTCCTATTCTTTTCTTTTCTTTTATTTATTTACTAGTGGTACCCGCACGGCTTTGCCCGTAATAGAAAAATTAAAAGTCTTTTGGTTCGCCTGTATATTTACAAATAACGTATGCTGAATTTTCTCGCCGATTGGCTTGTGCCCATGTAACGGTTCCACGTTATGGTAATTTCGTAATTTACTCGTCCATCTTATGATAGTTTTGTTCTTAAAATTGGAATAGAGAAAGAACCACATCGAATTTTCGAAAAATCGCTTCGAGGTGCACACCCCCATGCTACAAACTAACTTTGTGCCAAATTTCCTGAAAATCGGTCGAACGGTCTAGGCGCTATGCGCGTCACAGAGATCCTGACAGAGATCCTGACAGACAGAGAGACTTTCAGCTTCATTATTAGTAAAGAAGATAAAGAAGATAAAGATTAAGATAAAGATTTATTTATTTGAGATATCAGTTGCTTTACATTGCTTGAAATTTTTACAATGACCAACCGCACCACTAATCAATGTCCAGTTCTTCTAAGCATTATTCAAAAAACTGAATCTTATTCTTGACACGTAAAATGTGGATTTTAAAGCTTATTCATATTTCTTTTCTTGTTGGTCTTTATTTATTTAATACCCTTCAATGTCATTCTAACAGAAAAAAGGTTTTGTGGTTGAGAAAGACAAAAACTTGTTACCATATCATTATGTAGCAAAATGCTAACAACAGAAATCAGTAATGTGGCGAAATGGGTCAGATTGGTTATCGCATCCAGAGACTGCAGTTTAATCCTTGTTTGGTCTTATCAGTCTGAATTAGTGAATAACCGCACTGGAGGCAGATGTCATCTCATTATTGAAGCTGGGAGTACCAACAAACTGGTAGCTAAAGTAAATTTATCTCACCGCGTCCGCAGACATGGTTCTGTTCAACTCGTAAACTGAAGGCAAAGCTTGGGCATTAATCAGTAAGTTACCCCCCCCCCCCCTTTCTGCATTTGCCCTTGCGTATGGGCGGTAACTGACTGCTTAGGTCAGATTTGTTTGAACAATAACTGATCACCATGAAAAAAAAACTCCAAATTACGTAATAAGTGATTGCACCAATCGCTTCTAGTTTCAGTCAAATTATCGTCTGCAGCAAAGTATCGCTTGTAGCTGTTGGCGTCCCGAATTTAAATTTTTGGAAGGACTAAAATTCCCAATTTGCCGAATGGAACTCCAAATTTCGCCGAATGATGATAATTTTGTCAAATGGAACTCGAAATTTCGCAGGATGACGATAATTTTGCGGAATAGAATACCATATTTTGTCGAACGATGATAATTTTGCCGAACCGTCAGACAAATAAGAAGTTTTTCTGGAAGGTCACAGTGACCTCAAATCGGGGCGCCCCTGCTTGTGGCATTGGCTGTTCCACTTATCACACATCCTGTTCTACGCTAAAAAATCAAATTAACAGCACTAAATGGCGATCTTAAATCATTACCTGAAATCAGGATTCCTCTAAAAGTTTGAATTTCCACGATTGCAAAAACTTGGTCTTTTCCAAAACTGCATTGCATACGTTCCGTCCATACTGCATTCGATTTAATTTATTTGCCATTTTCAAATCGCTTTATGCAGAACGACTTTGCATCTCTTTATTGGGCTAAATGCTCTTCGCTCCGACGTGCCTCATTAAATATTAGTGCTCAATTCCCTGGATGGCGTTAATGTGGCAGCTAATTGGATGCGCCGTAAACAAAAGGAATAACAAATCAGCTCTTCTGAATAATTAGGGTGAGAAATGACGGATCGCTCGAGAGGAGCTGTCATATTCTGTCTCCGAAATCAGTTGGGAAGTTGGTGACAAGCTCGGTGTGTTAAAGTTTTTTAACGGTCGAAATCATAGACTAATAATAAGAGTAGACCGAGCTTTCCCAGACTTGCTGATGAAAAAAATGGTTCATGGATACATCATGTGACTGGTGGGAGGCTTGGCGAAAACTTTAGCAGCATGATTGCTAGATGGCAGGGTTATCTATAGTTTGGCACTCGACATGTATTTTACGACGTAATGTGTTTTTATTATAATTTTTTTCCAGGTGCAGAGATTGAACTGTTTTTCTTTTAGTTATGCATTGTTTTGACATTAGTAATAAGTTTTTGATCACAGTTTTCAGTAACTTTTATTTAATTCGGTACTGCTACGTTAGCGTTGGTGTAAACGTAATGGCGTAAACATTTTGCGTTGACGTAAAAATGTACTAATCGGTATCTTAAATTGAAATTGTAGGTAAATATCTTACCGTTTACCGATTCTTTTTGGGCGCTTGCATTTTTAATTGCTTAGAGAGTTATTGAATTGACTTAAGAAAATGCACAATACTATCAAACGAAACACTCACTATATTAACAAAATATTTACAACTTAGAATAACAAATTTACAAATAGGACTCAAAATAATATCATTCTTCCGTGTTCCATCAATTCTATTTATTTTATTTCTCGCTAACGTAGATCGTCTGCTACGATCAACGCCCGCTGTTGCTAGGATATCCACTAGTCACATGGTTTGGTTTATGAGCAGCAAAAGGGTTGCCATAGCTCGGTCTACTCTTATTATTAGTCTATGGTCGAAATCGAAAAAGCTTTGATTTTCGCTGTTGTGAGATGAATTCAGGGGCGTGCACAAAAATTTTGGGGCCCGTCACAAATGACTTTTTACCCGTAAGACTCTTAGGGTGGTTCAAAAATACATGTAAAAAAAAAGTTTCTCCTAGATACCAGGACACTTCTCAATATTTTTTAGACTTGTATATAGCAATATACTGGAAGAATTTTAGCTTACACGAGTATTATGCATATACATTGCAATAAAATAATTATTTACTAAAAAAAAAAGAAAGAAATTAAATTAATTTGAATTCTGACATTTTGAACTCAAATTATATGTTTCCCAATCACGAGTTGCGACAGGACCCTACTGACTGGAGTTATAATTTCTAGAAACGGCTCCTGCCCCCCCCCCCCGAGCTTGCCCCTCCTCCTAGGCTTTTACGTGTGCATAGTAGTGTGTGTGTGTGTGTGTGCGTAGGCGAGCTTTTCATGCATGTGTAGGCTTGTTTGTAGGGTAACAGCACAAGTCACAGACATGCTTAAGACGTCGTTCTCAGATTAATTCTATTTTCTGACCCTTTAAACGTAATTAGATTTTTAAAACTATTTTTCTCCCATGCAACAGCATCTCATATAACGTTTGGCCGCTTCTGGATCCTCTGAATCAGTTAATTCTATTTTTATTGGCTCAATTACGAACAAAGGTCCAACCCCCAGGACCAGACACCGAAAATTCTTATGATACCCAGTAACAGATAGGATGCGGAAAGGATGAGTCATGGACCGAATTCCCCTTTTCTCTTCAAAATGTGCAAAAAGTTCTTTATTTTTAGATCTAAAACCTTGTTAAATGCAGATGAACACGAAACACCGGCAGATCTCGAGGTATCTGTTCATAACCTTCCACCACTGCTTTGTAAATACCAATTGGCTCATAAAATTCACTCTTATAATACTAGATGGTTGCACCGTGTCTGGGGGTCACAGCAACATCAGTTTTCACACGCCTAAAATTTTTATTATTTAAATATAAACTTATGACTGTGTGTGTGTGTGTGTCTGTTACTTGACCCTTGTCTGTTACTGGTGCCGTTATCCTATTGTCTTTTTAAAGAATTCCACACTGAACCGCTAGTGAAAAGTTAAAGAATTGAAAAAAAAAAAAAAAAAAAATTGAATTTTGACATCTTGAATTCAAATTATGTTTTTCGCAATCACGAGTGTGTGTATGTAGGCGTGTGTGTTTGTGTGTGTGGGGGGGGGGGTGTTTGTGTGTAGGGGGTATGTGTGTTTGTGTGTAGGGGGTATGTGTGTGCAGGCATGTGTGTTTGTGTCTGTGTGCTGGCATAAGTGTGTGGGTAGTTGTGTGTATGAGTATGTGTGTGTGGGGGGGGGGTATGTGTATGTGTGTGTAGGCATATGTGTTTGTGTCTGTGTGCAGGCATGAATGTGTGGGTAGTTGTGTTTACGTGTGTGTGTATGTTTTTGTGTGTGTATGTGTAGGTGTCTGTATGTATGCGTGTGTGTATGTGTTTGTGTGTGTGTGTTCGTGTGTGTGTGTAGTTGTGTATTTATGCGCGTGTGTGTAGGACATGGATGCAACCTGGAGACGGCTTTCGCTATAGGTGCAGCATCGTGAGGAGCCGGTCGACGGTGATGGTGCGGAGGTTGGCAGTGGGAAAATAAAATGATAGGAACGTCAAAAACAGTCAAATGAGAACAATAAGCAATCGCGATTGCTCAAAAAAAAAAAAAAAAAAAAACAAGAGAACACAGTTTTGAAGATATGAAACTGGGAAAGATTCGATTTCTTAATACCAGCATTGTTTACATGGGATCAATCAATTAATGTTGAAATTCAATTATCTTAATTACTAGTAAAGCATTTAAATAATTTATTCTTGTTAAGAAAATGCGTGAGGGAAAAAAATTGAGGACAAGAGGATCGAAATACAGGGTCAAAGGGTTGATCTTGATGTTAAAAATCTAAAACCATCGAATAGGAAAAGTCGCGTTGTTTCGTAGTCAACATGAAACATGATTTTGATCGATAACCACCTGGCCACCAAAGACTTATTGCGCGTGGAGGAATACAAAGAGATGTCATGGACGGTCTCTCGGAACTTTTCTTACGATTCCAAAATGGAATATTTCATCTACTGCAAAGAAAACGAGCGTTGGATAAAGCAAGCATAGTGGATTCAGCCTAGTCCGCCAGTCAAATTATTTTAGCATTCTTGATTGTTAATGCGACGGAATTGACAAACAATGATATTTGATGGGTCAAACAATAGTAAGAAAAGTGGCGATAAAGCTGCTTAAGGACTTTCGCATAACAGGATTTTTTGTTTGGCACTCTTTGGCTTCCTTAAGAGGTTTTCCACCTCCAGCTCAGTCACTTTCCTATGCCGGGCTGATGAGTGCTAATAAGCACGAAACTGCAGTCCTCGGCTGGATTGACTGAGCTGGCGGTGTATTTCAAGGACATATGTTATTCTGAAAAACAGACGGTGTGACAAATAAAGTATAAATCCCTCACTGAAAGTTTGATATGCTGCCCAAAGTAGCTAAGGTATAGTTCGAATGTTTTTTAGATTTTCCATTTAAAAAAAGCATCGACATTAAATAGGTAGATTTCGTTCTTCGATTCCTGCGGTAAAAATATTGTAACGGATTTCGGCGCGACTTCCACTTTCTTGAAATGAAGACACAGTTCTTGATAAAAACACAGGAGCTTTATTTACACTATGTACAGGAGAAATCGTTAACAACTGCTAAAATAATCATTAGCAATTAAGCAAATATCACTCAACACCGTAAACTGAACGGTTACAGACGTATTTAATTCCAAATACGAAAACAACACAGCGAAATGCCTCGCTATAAACAGAGCAAATACGCACTCAGTTCGAAATCTCAATCAAAACTAAACTTTTTATCCATCGCTAACGGCTTATATACACACCGAAAAGAAATCTCTCAAATATTCCACACGCTTCTGGAAAATAGTAGACCGTTATCAAATTTTATCAATGAACAAAAAGGAAATAGGGGGGTCGTATACTTTAGCTATATGAAAAGGGGTTGTATATTCATTACGGGAAACTATTTACAGGTTACGTTACTACAATAATTACTATTTACAGGATTTGTAACAATATTTTACAACATCGAAAATAGATACTGACGCCAGGGGGTGCCCCCCCCCCCCCGCTAAGGTGATCCGCCAAATACCACAAAGATCCTCCCCTTCCCCAAGCCGTGAGCCCTTCCAAAAAAAAAAAAAAGCAAGCCCCATAAAACAACTCCCTCTAAAAATTTCAATGGCGAGATTGAAATTGCGCCCCCATCCCTAGTTGGCTGATTTAAAATATTTTCCTTTCCCAGACAATCTTCATAGGTTGAAAAAAATTTTAGACTAGCCTAACCACTCAATTCTCCCCCCCCCCCCTTCCTATCTATCTATCACAACGCGATCATCATCAAAAGTTGCACTGACACAGTAATTGGTTGATGTCGACGAGTTTATATTTCAAAACGCCACAAGTGTTTACTACCATTTTCGGGAATGACAAAAGACGGCCGGGGGCGGCCTTGTGCGGAAAGAGATCGATGGCCCCCGGTGACCGATCGATGGCCAACCACCCCCTCTTACACCCGCGAAAAAGAACGATTTCTGCGGAGAGGCCGTTCTAGCGCGCATACGAAATCGCTGGACCAGATAGGAAGAATCAAAAAGTAGCCGCATTAGAGACGAACGGGGATGTTGGAGTGGATTTCGAGGATATGTGCTCGGGACCAGGACTGCGGAGTCGGAGTCGAAGAGTCGGACTGATTTTGGGGTAAAGGAGTCAGAATCGAAAGTCAAAGGTTTAAAATTTCAAGAGTCGAAGTCGCCATTTTCCCTCAAGTCCGCAACTCTACCAGTACTTGCGAAGTCGGAGTTGGCGTTAGAACGGGGTCGAAGGCTCTAAAATTCCTTGGAGTCGGGGTTTTAACGCTAAGTCCGCAACTCTGCCAGTACTTGGGGAGTGGGAGTCGGACTGATTTTGGGGTAAAGGAGTCGGAGTCGGGAGTCGAAGGCTTAAAATTTCAAGAGTCGAAGTCGGTCATTTTCCCTCAAGTCCCCAACTCTGCCCGTACTTTCGAAGTGGGATTTGGAGTCGGTGTCGGAGTCGAAGGCTCTAAAATTCCTGGAGTCAGAGTCTGCCATTTTAACTCAAAGTCCGCAACTCTACCAGTACTTGCAGAGTCGAAGTTGGAGTTGGAATCGGGCTGATTTCGGGGTAAACGAGTCGGAGTCGAAGTCTCTAAAATACCCGGAGTCGGAGTCGTCATCTCCGACTCCGCAGTCCTGCTCGGAACTAAACTCCGGTGTAAATATAACAAAAGCGGTACGGGGTTTAAACTGAATCGAAATATCCCATAGCGAAAAACAGAAAAATCAGAAAAAAGCTTTGCAAAATGCTAAAAGTGTAAGTTATGATAATGAGTTCGTGTACCTTTTTTGATGCTTCAACGTACTTCAGTTTTCATTCGTAAACAAAATTGTTTAATTCAGCAGTGATTTTTTTTTTTTTCAAATTATTTCTAAAATAAAGAGTTTTATTAGGGGCGCCCTGATAAGAGGCCATGACATGACACCCCGAAATCCTCCGCACCTACCATTTTCAAGGTTCATCTGTTTCAGGTGTCGGAGATGATAGGAGGTCACTGGAAGGCACAGCATCCCTCCAAAAGTTCCCTTATTCGGCCAAATTTGTCTGAGGATTCATCTAAATTATCGTCATATTCGTCAAAATTTGGAGTTCCATTCGGAAAAATAATCATTATTCTGCGAAATTTGGTGTGCCATTCGGCAAACTTACCATTCAGTAAAATTTTCCATCCATAAAATTTGTCAAATTTATACTACACCGATTCTGAGCCCCCCCCCCCCCCCCCCACCCCTCAAGGGACAGGCCCCTAGTTTTCGATTAGGCTGACATGGCGTCTCGTCGTCCCTGAACTTTAGCATTGAGTACGACAAGGCACCAATCTTATGACATAAAACTATAAGCAGTTCAGTCTCGATGGTCTGATGCAACTATTTTGGTTACACGATTTTCATATTTTAGTTTTTTTATTCATTATTATTATTATTTTTTTTTTTAATTTTTCATTGAAATGGGATTGGTAAATTGCTTTAGCAAAAAAAGCAAAGACACCTTGTTTCCTTTGCGCAGTTCGTTTACATTTTACGACAAATGTGACTGTATACCAGAAACCCAGAGGTTTCATCATACAGAGAAACTACTTATACCTAATGCGCATGCTCTGATAAAAACAATAAAAAGATATTTACTATCTATATTCAGATGCATAATGCAGTTTTGTTTGTCTGAGGTATTATGACCTTAACAATGTTGGAGGATTGGGGTTTTCTACAAGGTCCTAAGAGGTACTTTGTCAAAATATGGCTCACTCTGCAATTTTTATAGCGGTAAATGTAAATTAGGGAAATGTGGCTAAAATCTAATCTTTCCGTATTTCAATTTCTTGTTCCTTGTAATAATTTGTACAAACTGCGTCAACAAAATGGATAACTTAAAAATAAAACACTAACTTCTGAACTCAGCGAGGAAGATGGATGCTAAAAAGTTATTTTTCTCCATGAGCTATTTACCAGGGATTTGTTTGTATTCCTTCAATCACGCTGCTTTGATACTGAAATTTGCTATTGCCACTATTTTGTATTTATTAATTTATTCGTGGGCTTCTTAAAATGACCTAGGTAACTAGTATTTATTTTGTTTTATCATTTCTTCTTTCTAATTTGCTTCTCAATTTTTGAAAGCTATAACTTGATAGAAAAAAAGCTTTTTTTCTACGTCTAAGTTCTTGAGAGGGGGTGGTTTGCCCAGGGTGACACCCATCTGGAAGTGACACCCAAGTTAATTTCAGAGTTTATAAAAAATATAAATATTTTAATTCTGAAAATTTTCCCGAATATATTTTAAGTTACATTTCATCAATAAAATTTCAACGAAAATAGGGCACATATACGTCAGGAGCAAATTTTACACAAAATGCGGCAGTATACAAATTTGTAAGCGCGAATAGCTTTTACTTACCTATATTTCTTCTTCGCTAAATTTTTATTTTAAAGTTTATTGCCTGCTTTAGAATTGTCCTTAATATGAAGATTTTAAGATTAACTGCAATTATTGAGTGTTGTAACCAAGAAATCATTTACACTTATTTTGCTCCATACTTTTTAGTGAGAACCAAGCTTATAGAAATAGTCTTAATAAAGAAAAAAAGCATTGGATTATTTCATCGGATCTTTTGGATTCGTGCTTTTGCGCCAGAGCTTATTTGAATTTGCCGATCACTTTCAAAAGTTTCCGCCTGAGCTACGGGCTTCGACTTACTTAATTGTTACGTTCCTTTTTCTATTTTATAACTGAGATCGAACAAAACACTATATTTCTATTTTTATTTGAAAATGATTACTTGAAAATGATAGGCAACAAAACCGTTTGCTGACAGTTGCTATTAGTTAAGGTAAAAAGTAAGCAAACTAGGGGATGGCTACAGAAAGTTCGGTAAGCACTCAAGCTAGCTGATTGCCATAATGGCAGTTATTTTCTCATTAGTAGCTTTTTATACATGTAATCGAACCAATTGGTAGTCAGTTTTTGAAAAATACAAGGAGAGTCAGTGAAAATGAAAGAAAAAAAGAAGCCCGGAGTTGGAGTCGGCATACTTTCTAACGACTCCGACTCCTTTACCTCAAAATCAGTCCGACTCCGACTCTTCGACTCAGACTCAGACTCCACAGCCCTGTGCGAAAGTAACCCAATTCATTTGAGCTCCAATTACCCGTCCCTATAACCCCACAAAGAGGTAAACATTGTCAGGTCGGAGCTCCGCTAACCACAGCCGCACTATAACCGTAATTAACGAGAGTAATATTTTGGGCAGTTATTTTAGGAAATATCAAGATTTCCCAAAATTAAATGAACTTTTAATAAAATCTCAACCCACTTAAATTATTCAGCAAGGTCACAACCAGCTACGTCATTGAGGGTTCGTCAGGAGTGGCCATTGCCCCCCCCCCCCCCCCGTGGTTTTGAGAGATTTGTGTTTACAAAAAAAAAAGAGCATGGTTTTTGTTGGTTTGGTGTATCATTTGCATTGAGCATAATTTGCATATACATATGCACTTCATATGCATAATTTGACCCCTCCCTCCACCCTGAAAAAATTCGAATTGACTTGCCTGATCAGAATCAAAAGATTTTTCCGATAATGCAGAATGCACCACTTGACGTTAAATCTCGGTTATCACAAATTTGCCATTTCAACTGCGCTTGCGCGCGGACTTAGCTTTCTGGGCTTTCTGTTTTAAGAATTGTGTTGCTTGTTTATATTTAAGCTGAGCGAGAGTCCCACCAAATTAATGAATGCGATTAGAATATTTTCACAGCGACTTCGTGATATATTATATGAAACTACGGATATGAATAACTGATAATCTTAAGAGAAAAATGACACTTCAATATCTATTAGTTTGGAAATATTTATTTAACATAAATGTAAAACATGTTGTGTACTTCAAAAATGATTGGAATATTAGTACAGAAACCCGTCTTTTGCGGATATTTTACGTTAGGCGTAAACAACTTAGTATTATACATTTTTATTTAGGTTGAGGGTTCGGCTTTGTATTATTAGTGATGCTGAAATTCTAGTACGCTCTTCTGAGGTTAAAAATTTGGTCCTGAAAAAGGACAGACGATTCAGACACCGAATCCATTAATAATTAAGACGCCAAATTCAATCTTTACCGAGGCCTAAAAACTAAATCAGAAAAAACTTTGTGATTTCTAATTTTTATCTTTTGCCATCTCATATTTATTACCAAATTTAAAATGTTTGTAATTAATTCAGCAAGAGTTTTGAAATCAGCTAAGTCCGCGCGCAAGCGCAGTTGAAATGGCAAATTTGTGATAACCGGGATTTAACGTCGAGTGAATGCACCCCCTTCCCCGTCCACGTGACTGTGGAATTAATAGTCGAAAGAAATGTCCACTGGGGGGCATTTTCTTTGCACAATAACAGAAGTTTTATTACATAGCAGTAAAACAACTAATTTTAAAATTGAACGAATTCAATATTCTTTCATCTATCTCCAAAATCTATTTACATTTATTCATATGTGTGTGTGTATTCCCTGTCCCCATTTCCCCTGGAAAACTAGAAACGACAGATTAACCTATAATTTTTTTCTGTTTCTTTGAATGGAATCAAGAAATTCCTTGAAATGGAACTGCTAAAAGACACCATTATCTTAAAACATTTATCTGAGAGCTTTTCTGGATTAGAAAATTGTTAATGAATGCATAATGAATAAAGGCTTAGTTTACACTAAAACATGACTTCATTCACAACGCACAGAAATTTCGATTTATTTAAAAGGGACGAAAGGATATGGTCTCAAAACACACACACAAAAATTTATGGTATACTATTTCTTACTCAATTTCAAGCGAAAAGATACTGCGCCAATGTTTCTTCCATAGACTAATAATAAGAGTAGACCGAGCTTTCTCATTCTTGCTGATGAAGAAAATTGGTTCATAGATGTATCATGTGACTAGTGGAAGGGCTTGGCGAAGACTTTGGCAGCATGGTTGCTAGATGGCAGCATTATCTATAGTTTGGCACTCGATATGTATTTTAAGACAATGTATTTTCATAAAAAAAAACTTCCAGGTGCAGAGATTGAACTGTTTTTCTTTTAGTTATGCATTATTTTGACATTAGTAATAGTTTTTGATCAGTTTTCGGTAACTTTTATTTCATTTGGAGCTGTCAGCGTTGACGTGAACGAAATGGCGTAAACGTTTTGCGTTAACGCAAAAATGTACTAATCGGTATCTTAAATTGAAACTGTAGGTAAAAATCTCACCGTTTGTCGATTCTTCTTGGTCGCTGGCATCTTTTATTGCTTAGAGAGTTATTGAAATTGACAAAAGAAAATGCACAATACTATCTAAACGAAAAACTCACTATATTAACAAAATATTTACAACTTAGAATAACAAATTTACAAATCGGACTCCATAAAAGATCATTCTTCCATGTTCCATCAATTCTATTTATTTTATTTCGCGCTGGCGTTGATCGTCTGCTATGATTAACGCCCGCTGTTGCTAGGATATCCACCAGTCACATGGTTTGGTTTATGAGCAGCAAAAGGGTTGCCATAGCTCGGTCTACTCTTATTATTAGTCTATGGTTTCTTCAGAACTGGAAGTAAATATTAATTTTATCTGTTGCCACAACATTGCCAAATAAATAAAATGAAGATTATCAACTACCACTAAATGCATAAATTCACTCAGATAACATTTTTACGTGTGCTTGCATTAATCTCACAGGATTTATCGCAGTGAAAGAAATTCCCAGAAATTAAATTAAAGCACACAAATAAAAACCATTCGCCCAAACAATGGCCAGATCACATTAAGTGCCTCAGTTTCTTTCTTTTCAGCTCCGTTGTTGAAGGCATAAATCACTGAATATCAGCCCACTTTTTTTTACAGTGAATCCATTAAGCTTCATAAAATACACGCTGCATCATGTTTGCAAACAGGATGTTGATTCTAAAAATGGCGTGGGACGATAAAAATGGAATGCCAGCCATTTGTCACAGGCTAAGTTGAAACGTTTTTCCACGAAAAAATTACGTCGGGCGAAAAAATCTATTACGGAACAATTCCGGTTGAAATTCATGAAGCATTTTTCAAAAGTCTGAAGTTCATCTGAGCCACAAAGTAATAGTGAAATCTTCCATTTACTTGCAAAACTTCCCGTGGACTGATTGTTATTTAATTTATTTATGTTTGTTTCTATAGTTATTTTCATTCATTTAACTGTGTATATTCATTCTATGCGTTGAATTGGATAATTTATTTATTTATTTATTCATTCATAATTTTGTCACAAGGAGTTATAAAGAAACAATGGTGTTGTTTCCTTCAGTCAAAAGTAGTACTTTTAGTCACTGAAATTGATAGAATAAGCAAAAAAAATTAAAAATTAATTTGAATTTTGACATCTGGAATTCAAATTATGTTTTTCGCAATCACGAGTGTGTGTGTTTGTGTATGTAGGCGTGTGTGTTTGTGTGTGTGTGCAGGTATGGGTGTGTGGTAGTTGTGTGTATGAGTGTTTGTGTGTGGTGGGGAATGTGTATGTGTGTGTAGGCATATGTGTTTGTGTCTGTGTGCAGGCATGAGTGTGTGAGTTTTGTGTAGGTGTGTGTGTATGTGTAGGTGTTTGTATGTATGTGTAGGTGTCTGTATGTTTGCATGTGTGTGTATGTATGTGTTCGTGTGTGTATAGCGTATGTGTGTAGGTGTTTGTGTCTGTGTGCAGGCATGAGTGTGATGAGTGTGTGGGTAGTTGTGTGCAGGCATGAGTGTGATGAGTGTGTGAGTTTTGTGTAGGTGTGTGTGTATGTGTAGGTGTTTGTATGTATGTGTAGGTGTTTGCATGTATGTGTAGGTGTCTGTATGTTTGCGTGTGTGCGTATGTATGTGTTCGTGTGTGTATAGCGTATGTGTGTGTAGGTGTATGTATTTGTGTGTGCGTGTGTGTGTAGTTGTGAATGTATGCGCGTGTGTGTAGCATATGGACGCAACTGGAGACGGTTTTCGCTATAGGAGCAGCATCGTGAGGAGCCGGTCAACGTTGATGCTGCAGAGGGTGCTGGCGGGAAAATAAAATGATAGCACATCAAAACAGTCAAGTGAGAACAATAAGCAATCGTGATTGCTCAGACAAAAATAAAATAAAATAAAATAAAAATAACATGGACCCAGAAAATACTTTCATTTTCCCAACAGTTATTCTTTAAGTAATTTTTTAAAATGTCCGATTTTTCAAACACGGCGTGCTCTTGATGACGTCACAAATGATGCTCTTCGGCGCATCTTTCTTCCGTGTTTCCACGTTATGATAATCAGGAAGCGAATTGAAATTGCGCGCTACGCTTGCTATCAACCCTATCGTTGCCAATACACGTGAGTAAAGAGGCAAATTAAATATTTTGCACCGTGAATGGCAACACTGAATGGTATTTCATCATTTGTGATGTCATCTTCAGAAGCGTAAACAATGAAAGCGCACCGATTAAAGTAATTTTTTTAAAATATTAAACTTAAACAAATTATTTAAAAAATGGTCAGATCCCATGTTTTTAAGCATGCTCTTTCATATAATTAATTAAAATATTTTGGAAACGACCCCATTGTGGCAGTGAGATGCAAAGAGATGTAAGTGGACATTTTCAAGTTACGAGAAGGCCCGGCTCCTGCAGGGTAGGCGCCCGCCTAGAGCGGCAGATTTTAGGGGCGGCAAATTTCGAAATTGAAACTTTTTTTTTAAATTTTAAACATGAGTATCTGTTTCAGCGCCACAAGATTCACTGCTTCAATGCTAAAAAAATAATAATAATTTAGAGTGTGTACCAGTGATTGGATATGCAAAACATAGTTCGGAATTTAACAAGAAATTCAATTTAATTTTAGAGGCGGCAAATAGCGTGATCTAAAAAGTCTTTTGAAGACATTAATATTTGTTTCAGTGGGGACACATTTTGAATTTTTTTTTATTATGTACTTTAGAGTTTTGAAATTTTTTGAACTGATTCACCATTTATTTAATAAGCAAAATCATAACATAAATAAGAAAAAAAAATTATTTTTTTATCTAAATTTAATTAGTTTTTTCAAAAAAAATGGGGTTGCTTTAAATTGCTATAACTCAAAATATTGTTGGTCAATTTTCAAATTTTTTTTTCAAAAAAGTATGCACAAATATCTAAGCTTTAATTTTTATTCGTCGATTTTAAAAATATTGATTCAATAAAAAATAAAAAATATTTGAAGAAAAATTTCGAAAAATTCGAAGATACTTTTTTTTAAAAAAAATCATAATTTTTGCAGTAAACGTTTTTTTTTCAAATTCGCCGAATAAAAATTAAAGTAAATTGCTTGAAAAAGATATGCTCCAAGTTTCATTACTTTATCTGTATCGGTTCCTGACTTATAAGAGTTTGAATGCAAGAAATCGAGAAAAATTGCATCATGGAGAAAAACGCGTTTAAAGTTTTAAAGTTATGTACACATTCGTTAGATGCATGCAACAAAAATAACTATAACTTTCGTTCTATTTAAGGTAGAAACAAGATTCAAACGTCCTCTTAAGCAGAAAAAAAACGGAAAATTTTTTCAAATTATAAAAAAAAAAAATGCAAAATTTGAGGATTTTTGTGTTCCGGACCTCCTTAATATCAAAAAAGATAATTTAAAGTGTGTACCAGTGCTTGGATATGCAAAACCCATTTTAGAATTTAACTAGAAACGCACTTTAGTTTTAAGCAATTTACTATTTTTTTTAATTTTATTAATATATTTTTATTTTAAATTATAATTACTATTACTCAATGGGGGAGGGGCGAAGGAAATTGTTAGCTACTAGTACTATCTTTTGCCCCAAAATAGAGAAGTAATTCACATTTCACTTGTGTTGGTTATCTCCGAATTTTTAATTTTGGCACTTATATCCCTTTGCTTCTCACTGCCTCAATTGAAATGACTAACTGCATTAAGATTACTAAAACAAGGGAAACTCCGAAGAGTAGAACAAGTTTTGAGACTCATAAATGTACTTTCAACTTTTACGCAAATAATATTTTCTCTTTCTCGATAACTTTTACATCGTTTTAAATTAAGAGCAGAAAAAATTTGACAATTTTCTATATTCATTTGACAATAACTTATTAAAAATGAATGAGTTCTTTTGCAAAATACAAATATTTAAAGGAACATTATAAAAAAGCATTTAGCAGTTTACAAACAATTGCGGTAAAAATTAATTTTTTTTATAAATGAGAATGCCATCGTTTATGATCTAAATTAGCAGCTACAGATTAGAGTTATTAAAGTTTGACATTTTTAATAATTTATTCATTAACTAGTGGTACCCGCACGCCTTTGCCCGTAACAGAAAAATTAAAATGTTTTGGTTCGCCTGTATATTTACAAATAATGTATGGCGAATTTTCTCGCCAATTGGCTGGTACCCATGTTACGGTTCCACGTTATGATAATTTCGTATCTCGCCAATTGGTTTGTGCCCATGTTGCGGTTCCACGTTATGCTAATTTCGTAATTTACTCGTCCATCTTATGATCATTTTGTTCTTAAAATTGGAATAGAAAAAGAATCACATCGAATTTTCGAAAAATCTCATCGAGGTGCACACCCCCATGCTACAAACTAACTTTGTACCGAATTTCATGAAAATCGGCCGAACGGTCTAGGCGCTATGCGCGTCACAGAGATCCTGACAAACAGAGGAGATCCGGACAGAGAGAGATACTGACAGACAGAGATCCCGACAGAGAGACTTTCTGCTTTATTATTAGTAAAGATGGCTGGAGAAAAAGTGTTTTTGCACTTTTGTAAAGAAAAAAGTACTAGGACATTCGAATTTCTCGGGGGGGGGGGGAGGGTTTGAGCCCCCACTTGCCCCTATACGCGTGCTTATGAATACAGAGCTTTTGACGGACACACACCAATTTTTAGAGATTGCTTTAGAAAGACCTAAAGAAATATTGAAAATTTTAAAGAGGTATTGCAACATTACGTATTTTATATCGTGGAGATTCAAAATAATGACTTTTAATGAAAAGCTATAATAATTACTGAATTTTACGAGCTAAAAGCATTGAGGATTTGTCGAAGAAAAATGTACGAAAACTTTAGTTGGTTTTAGGCTAACCAGCACCAAGGATTACCGACTTTCAAAGAAAGACCTGCCAAAGTCAAAACACAATAGAAATCTACGAAAATTGATTTCAGTCGGAACATTACAAACAATTAGAAATCTTTTTATGGTAGCCCATGAAGATTAAGGAGTATTTAGAGGGACCTAAAAATTCGAGAGTTTGAAAAATAATTTAAATATAAAGAGTATTGTATTTTAAAAGCTAAAATGATTCGTTGTAATGCAGATATAATTTAGCTTATCCTTATATATATAATAGCGAATGATCGAGTAACGCTCCTGACATCACCAACAATGAAACTCGCGCCACGGCATTTGATAGTTTTGGTAATATTAAAATGCAGGGGGCGGCTTTATTGTAACAAGGCTTAACTGGATCCGGTAACTTAACTGTTTTACTGGTAAGACTGTCATTTTAGGAGAATGAAGAAACGTAAATTTAGTCAACAGTGTGCACTATCCACTAGAGTTAGGGCTAAAATTTCAACTATCAAAATATCACCAAACAGGCAATGGCTTCGTTCAAATGTAGAAACAATTTTCACCCGTCATACCTTGACGGGCGATTTTCTAATGATGGAAATAGTAAGGATATTAAATCGTTATTGAGGCATTGCAAAGTATTTTTTAATAAGCAGCTAAAGGAAGAAATAATTAATCAAGAACGAATAAGCTAAAAAAAAAGAAAATATATTTTGAATTTTGACGTTTTGAATTCAAATTATGTTTTTCGCAATCACGAGTGTGTGTGTGTGTAGGCGAATGTGTTTGTGTCTGTGTGCAGGCATGAGGGTGTGTGTGTGTGTGTGCGTGGGTGGGTGTGTGTGCGTGTGTATGTAGGCGTATGTGTTTGTGTCTGTGTGCAGGCATGAGGGTGTGTGTGTGAGCGTGTGTATGCAGGCGTATGTGTTTGTGTCTGTGTGCAGGCATGAGGGTGTGTGTATGTATGTGTGTGTGTGAGTATGTGTGTGTATGTATGTGTGTGTGTGTGTGGGTTGGTGGGTGTGTATGTAGGCGTATGTGTTTGTGTCTGTGTGCAGGCATGAGGGTGTGTGTGTGAGCGTGTGTATGTAGGCGTATGTGTTTGTGTCTGTGTGCAGGCATGAGGGTGTGTGTATGCATGTGTGTGAGTATGTGTGTGTGTGTATGTATGTGTGTGTGTGTGTGGGTTGGTGGGTGTGTATGTAGGCGTATGTGTTTGTGTCTGTGTGCAGGCATGAGGGTAAGTGTATGTATGTGTGTGAGTATGTGTGTGTATGTATGTGTGTGTGCGTGTGTGTGTATGTAGGCGTATGTGTTTGTGTCTGTGTGCAGGCATGAGGGTGTGTGTATGTATGAGTGTGAGTATATGTGTGTGTGTGTATGCATGCGTGTGTAGGTGTGCATGTTTGCGTGTGTAGGATATGGACGCAACCTGGAGACGGTTTTCGCTAGAGGAGCAGCATCCGGAGGTCGGTCAATGGTGGTGCTGCAGAGAGAGGCGGGGGGGGGGGGGGGAATAAATCATAGGAATTCAAAACATTCAAATGAGAACAATAAGCAGTGTGATTGCTCAAAAAAAAAAAAAAAAAAAAAAAACAGAAAAACGTTGCAGTTATTTCTCGTATTAAAACCAGCTTTCTTTACAAAATAATAGCACAAACAACAATTAAAACTTGCTAGATAAAATAACATTCTCCCGCTATTCATTACGGAAACGATGCGCAAACCTTTTATCTAACATTTATGTGCAACAAAAGAAACCAACTAAACGAAAATGAAATTTCAAAACATTCAAAACTGCTTTTAATTTGATAAGATATCGATTTTCCCATCCTTTATTTCCAATTGAAAAATTGCATCCCCCCTTCCTCCGTACCTTATTTGTTCCAATGTAACTATCAGCGGCATGGAATGGAAAACAAAAGACAGAAAAGAAAATGACAGTTTTTTTTTCCTTGAAGACAAATAGTTTCCATGGCGACAGATCCTTTCAACTTTCCTTTTCAAAAAGGAAATGAATATTCCGCAAAAAAAAAATAACCCGGATTTCTTTTAGTTGTCCAAACTACTTTTCACTTGATATGCTAGACAAAGGATTCCGGATTGCGGTCAAGACATTTTCTTTATCTTTTCCACTGCTGCAATAAGATTTGTCGTTTTTTATGGAAAACAGAAATGGAGCTGTGTCAAAATATGACTAGGAACGTTAAACAAACGCTTATTTATTGTCGAATAAAACAGCTCGTCAAAAAGTTAGAAAGGAAATTTACCTTATTGGCTTACACGAGCTTTGAATGAATTTTCAGAATGTATTTGGGAACAACAAAAAACATTTTTATACTAAGGTAGGCGAACACCCTAATTTTCGAAAAAAAAATCGATTTTGGGAAATTTAGAGAGCCCTAATGTTCTTCTTTCTAAATCCGCAATCGTTTTTTAAACCGACGAATTACCAAAAAAACTAGAAGAAATTTACTAAACTCAAATGCACTTACTTTTCTTTTTTGATTTTCTCATAACCACGTTTTCAATGTTTTTATTTACGCCAACAACTCTAGCGGAAAAAGTACATGTGAGAAGCATAGGGATGTACAGTCAACCCTCGTTTATCGCGGTTAATTCGTTCTAGAGTTTACCGCGATAACTGAATTTCCGCGAAGTAGGATTCTGTATATATTTTTCTAATTAGAGCGCATAAAACTTACTTACGGCAATTTAGATAGGTTTTTATCATAGTTAGAGCCCCCTAGACTTAAAAACAGCACCCTTAACCGCCATTACATTTGTATTACTTAATATATTGCACAAAATATGAGAAAATGAGATATGTTATACGTAATAGATATCACATTGTTAATTATTGAGAAATAAACTACACACACACGCAATTCTTACACCCTACAACTAGTCTATGAAAAAACCTCAACTTGTTCGATGATGAATCAATTGCCCGTCAGTGACCGTAGGTGCCCCCCGTTCTTCCTGTACATTTACGTATACGACTTAAAAAGCTAGTACAATGTTGAACATAATTTACAGATGTATTTATCCCCCAGTAATAATGCAGTGATTTATACTTTCCAGTCAGTGCTTAACGGTTAAAATGAGGATAGCGATTCCCTACACTTTCTTCGGCGATTTTATACCTCCACTCCCTCAACTAGTACAACTAGCCCCTCAGATCTTACTTAAAAAGCTTACCTTACTTAAAAGACATACATATACTTTGTTATTCTTTGGTAGAAAAAAAAGTTACACGAGTGCATGAAAAAAAAAAAAAGAAAATTAATTTGAATTTTTACATTTTGAATTCAAATCATGTTTTTCGCAATCACGAGAGTGTGTATGTAGGCGTGTGTGTTTGTGTGTAGGGGGTATGTGTATGTGTGTGTAGACATGTGTGTTTGTGTCTGTGTGCTGGCATAAGTGTGTGGGTAGTTGTGTGTATGAATGTGTGTGGGGGGGGGGGGGGTATGTGTATGTGTTGGCATATGTGTTTGTGTCTGTGTGCAGGCATGAATGTGTGGTTAGTTGTGTGTATGTGTGTGTGTATGTTTTTGTGTGTGTGTGTGTTTGTGTAGTTGTGTATGTATGCGTGTGTGTGTAGGACATGGATGCAACCTTGAGGCGGCTTTCGCTAGAGGTGCAGCATCGAGAGGAGCCGGTCGACGGTGATGTTGCGGAGGGTGGCGGTGGGAAAATAAAATGATAGGACGCCAAAAAAACAGTCAAGTGAAAGCAATAAGCAACCATGATTGCTCAAAAAAAAAAAAAAAAAACTAGAAAAAACCGCGATGTAGTGAAGCCGCGAAAGTCGAAGCGCGAAGTAGTGAGGGACGACTGTAAGTGGCAAAATTAAAAATTTGGAGGCAACCAGTACACATGGTAGGCGAACCTCTCCTCTGGTCTCGGGACAAGACATGGGTACCCAGTAGTTGCTGCTGTATAGCATGATTTAGAGAAAAAAATTCAGTGAAAGTCTACCTAGGACGTTATCTTTAAAACGCTGTAACGGATTCGGTGCGACTTCCACTTTCTTGAAATGAAGACACAGTTCTTGATAAAAGCACAGGAAATTTATTTACACTATGTACAGGAAAGATCGTCAAGAACTGCTAAATTATTTCATCAGCAATTAAGCAATTATCACACAACACCGTAAACTCAACGTTTACCACACGTATTTACTTCCAAATACGAAAACAACACAGCGAAATGCCTCGCTATAAACAGAGCAAAAATCTTCTCAGTTCGAAATCCTCAATCGAAACTAAACTGTTTATCCATCGCTAACGGCTTATATACACCGAAAAGAAATCTCTCAAATATTCCAGAAAATGCTACAACGTTCTACAACTACACTTCCATTGATAAAATCAGTGAATGAAATAAGAAAAAAAAAGAATAGGGGGTTGTATACTTTAGCCATATGTTAAGGGGTTGTATATTCATTACGGGAAACTATTTACAGGTTACGTTACTACAATAATTACTATTTACAGGATTTGTAACAACGCGTTTTACTCGAAACTTGAAAATGTCCACTTGCATCCCTTTGCTTCTCGTTGCCTCAATTGTTTTTTAAATCGATGAATTGCTGAGAAAACTAGAAGAAGTTTACTGAACTCAAATGCACTTACTTTTCTTTCTTAATTTTTTTCATAACCACGTTTTCAAAGTTTTTATTTACGCCAACAACTCTAGCGAAAAAAGCATCTGTGACGATTTGAAACTTTGCAAAAATGGTAATCAAACATATTACTGTGATATAAACCTCGAAAAGTTAATGTACACGCAATATCTGGTTTTGAAATAATGATTAATTAAACTTTGGGGGCGAAAAGCACGTTTTTTTTTGTTTTTTTTTTTTGAAGCGGGGGGGGGGGGATTTTCAAACATTTACCCGAAAAACCTGTTTTTAGTTAATTAATTCCAAATTGGAGGGTCATATCAATCTCTGGTGTCTAACGAAAATATAGAGACAAAAAGTTTTTAAAAAAAAATTGAAAAAGTGAATGCACTGGATGTGTTAAGAAAACCGTAGTTTTTTGCTAAAAATATGGATTTTTTCAAAGAAAAAAAAATATAGATTTTTTTTTTAACAAATAAGTAGTCAAAATGTGTTATTTATGTTATATATAATAATCATATACAGTTTTATAAAAGTGCAATGAATATTTAATGAAAAAATATTTATGGTGTTCGCCTACCTTGCATGTCTGTTTTCATAACTTTTACATTGGATTCTCATCCATCTATAGTTTCACGTACAATGGCAGTTGAAATGTTTGAACAAAATTAAAAACATTCTAACAACATTTAAAAACGAGCTGATGTGTGCATCACATGACTTCCTTTTTCTCCAATTTAATGTCATTTACCCATTACTGGCATTTTTAATGTGATTCAATTGTTTACTCTCTAAATATCACCAACAGCGGCCAAATTGAAATCAAATTTAAAATTTAAAAAAAAATCGCCAAATTTGTCGTCAAGTTGGCGACAAAACTTGGCGACCTAAAGACTGGCGATATATCGCCCAGTGTCCAACAAATTATAACACTACTTGAGTTTACATCGAAATTAACAATGATTTCCCCCCAAAAAGGGGCAAAAGACCCCTTTAGGAACATCCGAATGCAAACAGAAGTGAAGGTGCACAACTAGGTCCCACTAGGAGTCTGCGTACTAAATTTCAACTTTCTAGGACATACCGTTTTTGTGAGTTATGCGAGATACATACACACATACGCACATACATACGTACATACGGACGTCACGAGAAAATTCGTTGTAATTAACCTGGGGGTCGTCAAAATGGATATTTCGGGTGTCTGTAGGTTCCTAGGCATATTTCCACGTGTGGTCGGGTCGAAAAAAAAAAAAAAAAAAAAAAAACCTCAACATTCATTCGGGGGTGAGAAAAACGGAAATTAAGGCCGATTTTTGAGTGAAAATTTTTTTTGCGAATACAATACTCCTTTTTTTGAAAAAGGAAGTAAAAATTGCACAAATACTGTCCGTTCTCGAAGACGAAGACTACCACTCAGGATGTATTCCATTTCAAAAAGCGGCGATAGGTTGAGGATGGGCACTTTCCGCTCTCACTTGCTATCTCTATCCTTTTCGACGCTGCTTTGGAAGAACTGCTGAACGCGTGATTTTGCACCTCCGGGTTTCCGTCTCTAATTTGACAAAATCAGATCAGACCTGACGCATGCGCAAATTGGCGCTAGGTCTTGGCTAAGGAAAACAGACATTAGCAATAAAATCTTAATAATAACTGGTTTGTCATTTTGCGAATACCAGGCTATATCAACTGCCCGCGTGTATGTGTGTACGTTAATAATATTTTATTTCAGCACTAGTGGTACCCGCACGGCTTTGCCCGTAATAGAAAAATTAAAAGGTCGTTTGGTTCGCCCGTATATTTACAAATAATGTATGGTGAATTTTCTCGCCAATTGGCTTGTGCCCATGTTACGGTTCCACGTTATGATAATTTCGTAATTTACTCGTCCATCTTATGATATTTTTGTTCTTAAAATTGGAATAGAAAAAAGAACCACATCGAATTTTCGAAAAATCGCTTCGAGGTGCACACTCCCATGCTACAAACTAACTTTGTGCCAATTTTTATGAAAATCGGCCGAACGGTCTAGGCGCTATGCGCGTCACAGACATCCAGACATCCAGACATCCTCCGGACAGAGAGACTTTCAGATTTATTATTAGTAAAGATAAAGATGAAACTTCACAAACAGAGTGTGTGTGTGTTCCAACCAGGGTTGCGGAGTCGGAGAGAAAATGATCGACTCCGGTAATTTCAGAGTCTTCAACTCCGACTCCGAAAGCACTGGCAGAGTGGCGGACTTTGTGGGAAAATGACGGATTCCGACTCTTGGAGTTTCAAGCCTTCGACTCCCGAATCCGACTCCCTTTACTCCAAAATCAGTTCGATTCTGACACCGTAGGCGTGGTGCCAACCCTCTCAGCTGAACGAATTTGCAACAGCAGGAGAAAATAAAGAATGCAATCTTGTGCTTTTTTTTTCTCTTTTTTTTAGCAATTACGATTGCTTATTGTTCTCATTTGACCGTCTTTGATGTCTGTGCCTTTTTCAACTTGGACCTGGCTTCTCTGCAGCATCACCGCACCGTCCTCTGCAGGCACGACTCCGAGCACTGCCTCCTTGAATCCGTTTCTCCTGGTCGGGGGCGTCCATGTCCTACACACACACGCGCTCATACACACACACACACACACACACACACACACACAAGCCTTTAGACACATACACACACGCCTACACACACACCTATGTGCATGCACACATGCGCGCCTACACACAGACACGCCTGCACACACACATACACACACACAATCCTTTACCCACACACACACACACCTATGTGCATGCACACACGCGCGCCTACACACACACACTCATACACACAAGCCTTTACACACATACACACACGCCTACGTGCATACACACACACACCTATATGAATGCACACAAGCGCGCCTACACACAGACACGCCTGTACACACAGACACGCCTGCACACACACACAACTATACACACGTAACCGCCCAGGAGCAGGCTTGGGGAACAGGAGCCGTTTCTAGAAACAATAGCCCCCAATGAGCAGGGTCCGGTAGCAACTCGTGATTGCAAAAAGCATAATTTAAATTCAAAATTTCAGAGAATTCAAGTTAATTTTTTTTTTTTAATTTTTTGAAGATTTTGTCTGTTTTTTACAAGAAGGCACTTGACTCCTCCCTCGTCACGTGGTACCCGATGATTCTTTTCCGCTGCTTTCGGCAGAAGGTATATTCAGATTTTGTTGTAAAAAACAGCGGTTTTTAAAATGTAAGAATAACTAATATGACAACAGACAAGTGAAGCAAGTGATGTGAAGGACACCCAGACTTTTTTGCACATCAAAACGCACGCCCAAGCTAAGGCTGTCTGGTTGTCTCCTTTAGAAGCGCGTGGATTGCGTACCGATCACCCTCGCGTAAAATGGAACTCTGCGGTCGAGGAGGTGTGGCGAAGTGCCTTCTCGTTAAAAACGGACAATACTTGATCGTTCGCAGCCTCTACTCTTCCTCCCTTTACCATTCCACTGATCCCACGTTCAGAGAATACACTTTCCAATAATCAGAGTGTACAATTACTCAATGATGATACATTATGGGACATTCGAAGAACTTATAGAATATGGACATGTGAGGCATTCAGAGCTAAAGTGGATCAAGTCCATTTCGACCTCTGATCCGCTTCAGTTCTGAGCGCTTCATTTGTGAACGTAACAGTTCGTTGCCGAAATCGTCTGCGCTCAGAGCTAAAGTGAATCAAATCGAATCGGACTTGATCCATTTGAGCTCTGAATGGCTCTTATATCTTCAATCATTTCTTTATTTTAGTCTATTTTCTGTTTTCAGAGCTCGCACCACCCGACATTGCACCATCTGATTTCTTATTATTCCGATTAAAATGTGACAAAAAAAAAAAAACCTTGCTCAAAATTTTGCTCAAAAAACAATTAATTTCTATCTATCTGACATTGAAAATTTGTGCGCTACACTGCAAAAGGTTGTTGATAACAAGGATAATTACATTGTTGATTAAAAATAAAAAATTTATATATATATATATATATATATATATATATATATATATATATATATATATATATTTGTTTGGAAAAAGATATTACTTTCCGGTCCCCCTAATAAATTAAAAAACGCTAGCCGCGTTTTACAAGTGGCCTTAGTTATAATAAATATTTTAACAGACGCGCAAACTATTATTGGATGACCGAAAAATATAACTGTTGTTTGATTTAACGCGTAACTAATTTCTTTAAAGCAAACAACTATTTGAAAGGCGCTGCCAGAAACACAAAAATATTTCTTCAAATTGCTAATGTACACACCAAGCGATTGAATTGAAAAACGGCAAAAAATATTTCATCGATTTTTTTTCCTTCTTAAAGCGTTCAACTTAAAAAAAACGTCCGCTTCGATTTCTTAGTTGCTCCTCTATATAAACACCAAAGAGCAGAAATGTTTAGAGAGGCGGTTTTTTTTTTTTTTTTTTTTTGTATGAAGAGAAACAGTTTCCATAGTAACAGACTTTTGTTTCTTACTTCCACTTGAAAATTAAAAGTAGATTCTTGATTCTTTAAAAAAAAAAAAAAAAAAAAACATGCGGTTTGTCTTTTTGAAACTTTAACTTAAGATGCTTAGTAGAGTTTTTAAGTAAAGTTTGTCTTGAAATTAATTTTACTTCTTTCATAGTTGGAGAACTCGGAAAGAGAAAGGTCAACAAAACTTTCTTTTCACCTTTTTTTATGCGTCTAATATCGGGTTACTGAAGGTTTAATCTTCTTTCGCTTGCTGTAGCTGTGACAACGGCACTTTTTCCTGTTTTAAAACTTTTTCGTGCATTTAAAAAAAAAAAAAAAAAAAATTAATTTGAATTTTGTCAGCTTGAATTCAAATTATGTTTTTCGCAATCACGAGTGTGTGTTTGTATGTGTGTGTGTGGGGGGGGGGGTTGTGTATGTGTGTAGGCATGTGTGTTTGTGTCTGTGTGCAGTCATGAGTGTGTGGGTAGTTGTGTGTATGAGTGTTTGTGTGCGTGGGGGCGGGGTATGTGTATGTGTGGGTGTGTGTGTAAGCATATGTGTTTGTGTCTGTGTGCAGGCATGAATGTGTGGGCAGTTGTGTGTATTTGTGTGTATGTGTAGGTGTCTGTATGCATGCGTGTGTGTATGTGTGTAGGGGTATGTGTGTGTATGGTGGTGTTTGTGTATGTGTGTGTATGTGTGTGCGTGTGTGTTGGTGCGTGTATGTATGCGTGTGTGTGTAGGATATGGACGCAACCTGGAGACGGTTTTCGCTAGAGGAGCAGCATCGTGAGGCCGGCCGACGCGACGGGTGGTGCTGGCAGAGGGCGGCGCCGCGCCGGTGGGAAAAATGATAGCACGCCAAAAACAGTCAAATGAAAGCAATAAGCAATCGTGATTGCTCAAAAAAAAAAAAGAAAAATCAACTGAAGACAAAAGAAAACTTAATTTGAATTTTGACATCTTGAATTCAAATTATGTTTTTCGCAATCACGAGTGTGTGTATGTAGGCGTGTGTGTTTGTGTGTACGGGTTATGTGTATGTGTGTGTATGAATGTGTGTGTGGGGGGGTATGTGTATGTGTGTGTAGGCATATGTGTTTGTGTCTGTGTGCATGCATGAATGTGTGGGTAGTTGTGTATGTGTGTTTGTGTATGTGTGGGTGTCTGTATGTATGCGTGTGTGTAAGTGTGTGTATGTGTGTTTGTGTGTGTGTGTGTATGTGCGCGTGTGTGTGTGTAGTTGTGTACGTATGCGCGCGTGTGTAGGACATGGATGCAACCTGGAGACGGCTTTCACTATAGGAGCAGCAGCGTGAGGAGCCGGTCGACGGTGATGGTGCGGAGGGTGGCGGTGGGAAAAATCAGCGTAACGCCAAAAACAGTCAAATGAGAACAATAAGCAATCGTGATTGCTCAATAAACAAAGATAAATGAAGATTTTTTTTAAACCGACGTGAGACCATGTCTGCCTAGTCAAGGGTTGCCAGATTTAAGAACAATAAATACGGAACAGGCTTCTAGGAGTGAGGGGGAGGGGGATACTTTTGAGATTGAGTGCAATTACTGGGTATGGTGTATTTTTAATTGGTGATATAAGAGAAACGGTGCAAACGAAAAATTTTCTTGTTTAATGTGACTACTTTATCTGAAATAGTAATGTAATGAATCGTGGAGAAAAACTTGTTTTTTAAAACAATTTTGACTATTTTCTCCCTTAAAAATAATATTAAACGACATTCAACCGTTGTTTTAATTTTCGCTGCTGACGTCACAAGTGAGCAAATCGCTAGGGTTACCAGAGTAAAGTTTCAGGACACTGCCAAACATCGCGAAATGAATATTTACTTAACTAACAATTTTCGTTCCGCTAAATTGCTCGTGGTGAAAAAAATCATTAAAAGGCAATATCTTCCCAGGAAAGACAGCTACGTGCTCCGATTCAAGATGGCTTTCATCACTTGTGATGTCACACGATGACAAAAGAAGACATGAAAAAAAAGATAATTAAAAATTAAATGTTGGAAAAACAAAAGCATTTTCTGGGTCCATGTAATTGTTTTTGCTTATTCTTCCAATATCAGTGACTAAAAGTAGTACTTTTGACTGACCCCATTCAAAAATTTGCGGTTTTAAAAAGTCCTTGGAAATATTGCGGTAATTTTCGGATTCAGCGATAAAATCTACGTAAAACCCAATGGAAGAAACATAAGACACACGACCATCGCAATTGAATGTATTTAACGATTGATTTACCAGCTGAGTCAAATTACTGCAGTACTTGCTTCAACATCGTGCTCAAATTAGAACTCTTGCTTGCTGAACAATGTTTGTCTTCGAAGGGATCACTTTTTATTCTAATTGGCCCAACGTTAATGATTTCTCTTCCAAAGTTTCCGTGTTCTTTTCTTCTGAAAGTAAACAGTTGGACAGTAACTCACGTTCTCCACAAACTTAATCATTTTAGTAAAGATTTTTTA
>NC_072737.1:5805901-5900496 GCF_026930045.1 Uloborus diversus
CGGTCCTAACGGAGAATGAGACGCATGATGAAATTTGAAATGGACAAAATCAGACATGCTCCCAAGATGGAAGCCCTATTAAATTGCAAAAAAGTCGTTTCTCAAATATTCATTCTCCTCCCGACACTAGCCACGTTCTCGGTATTTACTACGGAGCTGAAACGATATTTCCGATGCTTTAACGAGTGAAGAACTATTTAAGGAGTACTAGTCAAGAGCGTCTAAATGGCCTTGGTTTGATGCCAATACACAGAGAAATTAGACTCTGATGGTCAAAAAATTTATCCGGGAGTTCCCTGTTCCCCCTAACATCATTGAAGAATTTATAAAATTGCGTTTTCAGAACTAATATCAAACGTTGGAGGGAAAGCTGCTGGAATCTCACCTCTTCACTCTTAACGCTTCCAAGGAGAACCAACAATTGAATTTTAAGACTCAAGTTACGAATAATTTCCGAGGGAATGCCCTCAATCTTCCGGTTACCAAAGATCATCTAAACTTACGTTTTTGGAACTTCAATTGCGAAAATTTTCCGGGGGAATGTTCGAACTCCACTAGTTCTCCTAACCTTATGAAAGATGGCCTACAAATGCGATTTTAAAACTTCAATTCAGAAAAGATTCCGATAAAGTCTTTCTTTCTTCGCTTACCTTCCAACATCATCGAATCGTTTTCTAAAGTTACAATATTTTAGAACTTCAACAACGAAACTATTTCAAGAACAGTTCTGAACCCCATGCTTTTTCCTATCGTCATCAAAGATGGTCCAATATAGCGTGTGTAAGGTTTCAATTACGACAATATTCCGGAGAAAAGTCCTCAAACTTCCCTTTTCTTGACTATGACTTCCCTTTTCTATGATTGACGTTCCTCCACTACTGAGGTTTTTGGTGCTCCAATATCAGAAAGTGACGATTGAGAGTTCCTGAATCCTATCACTTGCATCCACACCATCAACCAGGGATGTGCACCTTCCCCTAAGAGCAAGGGTGCACCCTCCCTCCTAAATATTGCGAAGACCCTCCCTCCCCCAAGTAAAAAATACCCCTCAAAACAACCCTCCAAAAATTTCAATTGACCCCACTCCCCCAGGAAGGCATCCCTGCCATCAACGGTGGCCAACAATCGCGCATTTAAGCCTTCAATTTCAAAAAAATTCTGGCGAGGGGTCACTCCAAACCTCCCTTCCTCATAATACCACCAAAGACCGTAGAAAATTACGTTTGCAGAACAAATTATTCGGAAGAAAACCTAAAAAAACACCTATACTATCTGACCACGGATTGTATGGAAAGACAAACATCCGTTTTACAGCCGGAAACGGACAAATCTATTATTTTTTAGCGATGCCAACTTTTGCAGAAGCAGAGTCTCATTCAAATGAGCGGAATAACGGCATCAAATTTTTACTTTTCCCCCTCATTCAAATAGATTCATCTTATCTGGACATTTGAAAATTCCATACAATCCGTGGTTGGACAGTACTAAACTGTTAAATCCACTAACGAACACATGACTATATTCTCAAATTTTATTTACAATTTCAGCCTTTTAATAATCACTAGCTGCGTCGCCCGGCGTTGCACGGGCTATCCCAAAAATGAAAGGGATGTCAAGTTGATGTTTTTGTAATAGTCTAACATCTGCTTCTAACGCATTAAGGATCAAAAAACTGCAGGTAATGTAGGGTTTGCGAAGCACCAGTAAAACATATTTTTGCCACAAATCCCATTAACATTAATAATAGCTGTCAGTGAGTTATGAGTATTTTCAATTAACGCAAAAGATGAAAAATATATCAAATAGCAACTATAAAATGAATTACATACTTACATTTCAACTCTATCCAAACATTTTATGTGCAATAACAATAAGCTTTTTTCATAAAATGACACATATTGCTTGGTTGATTACGTGAAATTAAACATCAAGATTTATTAAACACTAATAATTGTGTTCCATTAATACCAAACCATCAGCTTCCCTTGAGTCAATGCGTACATAATGGTGAAAACGATAATAAAACATATTTGTTTTGTTTAAACGTGATTTATTTTTTTACATTCCTACTAATCGCATACTCACATATTTAAAAATTGAAATTTTCCTTATTAAGAACGATTGACGTTCTACTAACTATGAATATTTGTAGTTTATACAAATAATACAATTTTGTTCATTTTGAACAATAATATCTAATCACGTCAGAAGATGGAATTGCATCTTCTAAAGTATAAATAAAATGTGCGAACTATACTAATTTATTTTTATTTATGAAATGAAAAGTTTTTCTGAAATGGTTACATAAAATAAACCGCAAAGAATCCTTAAGCGATAGAGAATGCGTAAATATTAATAATTGCATTTTTATAATCTGTGACTTTAATTTTCAACGCTTTGCGGCTCTAATTAGTCTCTGTAATACAGGGTTCCCAAAATTTCATCAAAACACATTTTTTTATGGTTAAGACCTTATTTATTTTGTATACGTTTAACAATTGCATACATGCATACATACAAGTATATAATATTTGAGTTTTTTGTAGTAAGAAGTATTGACTAATTACTAAAATTTAAAACGTGCTCAAGAAGCAAAAGTACACACATTATGCACTATAATATGCAATCACATAAAATTGAACAATATTTAATCGGGCATATGAAAAATATTTATGTAAAATAACAATAGAGTTTTTACATAAAATGACGCACATTGCTTGGATGATTGCGTGCAATAAAGGCATCAAGACTTTTCAAATAGTACCAATTGCGTTCTTTTAATACTAAGTCATCGGCTTCCAATTCGTTATTGCTTGAGTCAGTGCGTACAGAATGGGGAAAACAATAATAAAACTTTTTTTTTTTTGTTTAATTGTGATTCATTTTTTTTTTTTTTTACATTTCTACTAATAACGTACGCGCATATTTAAAATAGAAATTTTCCTTATTAAGAACGATTGCAGATCTACTATGACTATTTGAAACTTATACAAAAGATAAAACTTTTTACATTTTGAACAGTGATACCTTTCCACGTTAGATTGAATTTCATCTTCTAAGGCATAAAGGAAATCTTATGTACAATACCAATTTATTTTCACTCATAAAATGAAACGTTTCTCTGAAATGGTTACGTAAAATAAATCACAGAGAATCCATCAGTATTATTAATTGCATTTGTATGAATAAAACATATAGATAATGCTTATAATATTAATAATTGCATTTCTATAATTCTGCGACTTTAATTTTCAAGGTATTACGGCTTAGATTAATCTCTGTAACACAGGGTTCCCAAAATTTCCTAAAAACTAATTTTTATGGTAAAGATGTTATTTATTTTGTGCACGTTTTCCGATGGCGCACATACATATATAATGTTGGGTTTTTCAGTATTAAAAGAAGTATCGACTAATTACTACTATTTGAAATATACTCAAGAAGTAAAAGTACACACATTATGTACTATAATATGTAATCACATAAAATTGAACCATATTTGATCGGGCATATGAAAAAAGGATTTATGTACAATAAAAATCAGCTTTTTACATAAAATGATATAATTTGCGTGGATGATTGCGTGCAAAAAAGGCATCAAGACTATATATACTAATAATTGCATTCATTTAATAATAAGTCATTAACTTCCAATTCGTTATTGCTTGAGTTAATGCGTAAGGAATGGTGAAAACAACAATAAAACTTTTTTTTTTTTTGTTTAAACGTGATTCTTTTTTTTTACATTTCTACTAATCCTTTACGCAAACATTTAAAATTTCATATTAACCTTACTAAGAACGATTGCTTTCTACAAACTATGGCTATTTAAAATTAGTACAAATGATAAAATTTTGTACCTTTTGAACAATGATATCTAATCACGTTAGATGGAAGTGCATCTTTTTAAGTATAAAGCAAATATTTATGTACTATACCAATCTATTTTTACTCTTAAAATGAAACGTTTTTCTGAAATGGTTACATAAAATAAACCGCAAATAATCCTTAAATATTAATAATTGTATTTATAAGAATAAACCATTAAGAAGGCTCAAATGTTAATAATTGCATTTATATAATTATGTGACTTTAATTTTTAACGCGTTACGGTTTAAATAAGTCTCTATAATACAGGGTTCCCAAAGTTTCATTGAAACTAATTTAAAGGTTGCCTTTTTTATTTTTTACACTTTTTCCGATTACATACATACATATATAATGTTAGTCATTACTTTTTAATACTGAAAATTCTAGCTACTACTGTTTAAAATGTACTCAAGAAGTAAAAGTACACACATTATGTATACTGTAATAAGTAATCACATAAAATTGAATAATATTAGATCGGACGTTTGCAAAATATTTATGTACAATAACAATCAGCTTTTTACATAAAATGACACAATTTGCTTGGATGATTACGTGCAATAAAAGCATCAAGACTTATTGTATACTAATAATTGCATTCCTTTAAAACTAAGTGATCAGCTTGAGTCAGTGCGTACAAAATGGTGAAAATAATAATAAAACATAGTTTTTTAATCACTTACGCACGTATTTAAAAATTGAAATTTTCCTTTTTAAGAACGATTGCAGTTCTACCAACTATGACTATTTGAAATTTATTCAAATGATAAAATTTTGTACATTTTGAACAATGATAATCCCACCAAAAACATTCTGTAAAAAACTAGCCAAGTCTCGATGGAGCTGCTTGTTTATCTCTAAAAAGTAGTGAAATCTAGATAAAGTCATGACAAGTCTAAGGTTCCTTACTGCGATTTCTTTATTATTATAGTTAATGTTGTGTGACTTGGCCGTTAGACATTCTTTATACCTTAGTGGGTACAGGTCAATTTTGTTTACACGTTTTCCAAGTGGCAATTTTCCATCGTCAATGGGTAGCGGTTCTGGCGAAAGATTGGTGCACTGGTGTCATGGAGCACCTGGTTTTGTACCCTTGTGTACCCTTTAACGGCCAAGTCACACAACATTAACTATAATAATAAAAAAATCGCAGTAAGGAACCTTAGACTTGTCATGACTTTGTCTAGATTTCACTACTTTTTAGAGATAAACAAGCAGCTCCATCGAGACTTGGCTAGTTTTTTACAGAATGTTTTTGGTGGGATTTCACTTCTTTTTGTAGAAACATTTAATTTGTGTAATGTTCGAGTAGACTAAAGTTAGGCTAGATTAAATTAGAAGATGTGTCCCACTACGCTGGACTTTTGCAATGACAGTCGATTTTTTTATGTACCAATAGTAGAAGGGGGCATTACCATATCTCTAATACACCTGAGGGTTCTTCATTAGATACTTCAGCTTTCGATTTTTGACATCAAATGAAGCGGCCCGCCAAGTTGAATATTTTTTGTAAAGGCGTTACGTCGATCTCTAATAGTTTGGTCGGGCTCTATATAGTGTTTTCTAATCAGGGTCACTCCAGATCTTCAATTAGCCTAGTTTTTATAGTTTTCCCTTTATGTGGCCATCAAACCCTAACTCTGTACCAAATTTCACCTCTCTGAGTTTATGGGAAGTACTAGTTCTATTTTGATGATCATGAGTGAGTGAGTGTCATAAATGCGAAACTTTGCTTTCGCTTAACTTCGGAACTAAATGACCTACAGACTTGAAATTTCGGATTTTAAGTATGTGATTATAGCTTACTAGATGATGAAAATTTCTGCGTTCTAGTCTCATCAGAAGGTTCTCAAATAGGGGCCTGAAAATGCGGCGAAATGGTTCCAGTAAAGGATGGTACGGCAGTGTTTGCTTCGCGCTCGACTTGGCAGGGGCACTGCCGTGCCCCCAAATTTTCCACGTTAGATTGAATGTCGTCTTAAAGGAATAAAGAAAATATTATGAACAATACCATCACGCATAAAATAAAACGCTTTTCTGAAACGGTTACATAAAATAAACCACTGAGAGTCCTTAAATTGTAATAATTGCATTTCTATAAATAAGCCATGGAGAATGCTTAAATATTAATAATTGCATTTCTATAATTCTGGGTCTTAAATTTTCAAAGCGTTACGGTTTAAAAGTCTACTACAGGATTCTCAACGTTTCATTGAAACTAAGTTGATTGAGTCGGAACGGTGACAATAAATTCTTTTTTTGTTTGATTGTGATCCTTTTTTTTTTTTTTTTTTTTCATAAAATAAATCGTTTTTCTGAAATACTTTCGAAAATTATACCATAGACAATCCTTAAAGTGTAATAATTGCATTCCTATAAATAAATAATAGAGAATGCTTAAATATTAATAATTGCATTTATATAGTTTTGTGAATTTAATTTTCAACGTGTTACGGTTTAAATAATATGTCTCTATAATACATGGTTCCCAAAGGTTTATTAAAGTTAATTTTTATGGTTAAGACCTTATTTATTTTATACGCCTTTTCCGATTGCATACATACATATATAATGTTAGAATGTTCAATATTAAGAAGAATAGGCTAATTACTAATGTTTAAAATATACTCAAAAAGTAAAAGTATACATATTATGCACTATAATATGAAATCACATAAAAGTGAACAATATTTGATCGGTAGTATCCCAATTAATTATGCACATTTAACAATCAGTTTCTCTGCAGAAATTATTTTCTTATGGTTACATTAAATTAATTCAAGATTCAGAAAATGCTAATACTTGCATTTTCAAAATGTTGTAGCACCAGCTTGTAATGCGTTAAGGTTTAAATACATGCCTATAATGCACGCTTTTGGAAACACCATTAAACTATATTTTTTAGTTTAAACATAGATTGTGTTTTTCATTTTTTGCAATCACATGTATAGATATGTAATATTAGTCCACGTGGTTACAAATATTGTAAATTTTCACAAAGGAAACAATTATGTGCATTTACATCTATAATATGCAATGATGTTTAAGTTGTTTAAATGTGAATTGGTGTATAGCCTTGATAAATATGTACAAAAACAATTAGTTTTGTTTATAGAAGGAGAAATATTTCCTGATTGGTTACATGAAATTAAGCATCAATATTGTATAAATGATGGTAATTGAATTTGTAAAATGCTGTGGCATAAATTTCTAATGCGTAAAAGTTTTAGTAAGTACCCGTATTATCAGTCTGTCTTCAGTCTATAACCGTTATTTTTATCGTTTTAAGTTCCTTTTTTTTGCATTTCTTTCATATGCAAATTAAAAATCGTAATTTGCAGCTTTAAGAATAATAGACACTCCCACTAAGTTTGGTTTCTTTCAATTTGCACAATATAACAAAAATGTTTAGATTATAAACTATAATATGCAATAATGTTAGATTTAATTACACTGATAGGATTTATTCAAAATATTCATATGGAATAGCAAAACGTTTTTTTCATAAAATGAAACACTTATTCTACAATAAGAGTGAAACGATGTACAATGAACTTAGCTTGCATGTGTTGAGCAGTATTAAAACTAAATTTTGAACATTTTTATTTACAATAACTTAGAAAGTTATAGAACGGAATTAAAAATTTCAAATGTGAAATTTAAAGGACCTTCTCATATTATTTTTTCAATGCTGATTTGGAAAAAAAAATCTGCTAGGTACTTGATTATTGAAGTACTTCTCGGTACACAACATTTTGTGTGAATACTTTATTTGACCTTTTAAGCTATTTACCTTGCTTTTTTGTTTTCTTTACTAACACGCGAACACTGTGCATTGACGTACATCTTGAAAATGCTACATAAAGCATTCCATGACTAAAAACTGGCTGAGGCAAATAAAGTCCAACTTGTTTTAGGGTCTGCCCTTGAGATTTGTTAATAGTCATGCAAAATGAAAGCCTGAGAGGAAATTGTCTTCTCTTAAGCTGGAAAGGTAAATTTGAATCTGAAGGAGCTAATTCAATTCTCGGAATAAAAACTCTTGATCCAGCATTTTGTCCAAAAATCACCTCGCAATCTAAAACATTGCGCATCATTCCTTTTAAAATGAGCCGTGTTCCGTTGCAGAGTCCTCGCGATGGGTTTCAGTTTCTCAGAAGCATTATTGGAGCACCTATTTTTAAGTTTAGGCAATGTGGTGGCATGCCAGCCGGCGTCAAAGTATGAACAAAATCTAACTAGTAGATGTCCTGTTCCTCTTCTTCCTCACAAGTAACTGCATCGGCGCTATAGAATGTAAACATTTTGCCGGGAAATCTTGATAAAATCTGCTCGTTGAGTTTTAGTGTGTCATCATTTTTTTGACATAAAATTGCTTTTTCGGAGAAGTCTTCTGAGTCAAATTCATCGGAGCCAAAGATCTCTTGCACTAATGAGCCACTAACGACACATGAAGGCGGTATTTCTATAATGTCGCCATCTAAGCCACTCTCATTTTTAAGCTGTCCATTTCCGAGTTTCAGAAGCCATTCAGAAAATTCCTGCTCCTCTGGCCGTAATCTCATATTTATAGTAAGTTGGAACTGCTGGAAATGTGTCCACAGAAAAGAGTTTCTTAGACAGTTTTGTGTAGCAGTAGTTCGGTTAGTATGCATTGTAACAGGAAATGTTTGTCACCAGTCACCTCCCAAAAGTATAGGTTTGCCTCCAAATGGAACATCCAGTCCAGTCAAATCTTTCAATAGACGGTCGACAGCATCTAAAGCAGCATAAGGCGTCATAGTGCATTCGTCCCATACGAAAAGTTTTGCAGCTTTTAAGTTCTTTCCATCTACACTATCATGTCTAACATGGCATGAAGAAGTCTCTAAAACTGGGACAGGTAATTTAAAAACAGAACGCACTGTTCGACCACCAGGTAGCAGTACAGCAGCAATACCTGACCATGCGACAGGAACAGCAATGTGGCCCAAGTCCTCGAACAGCATGAAGAATTGTCTTAAAAAGGAATGTTTTTCCAGCCCCAGCAAATGCGTTTACACAGAAAGCTTTCGGGCATTTGGAGTTATTATTCTCTATAGCTTCTAACACTGCATCAAACACAAGTTTCTGCTCTGAATTCAACGTTTCCTTCATCTGCTCTGCTTGTTGCCTCTCGAATTCAGCGTCGTATGTAGGGCCACTTAGAGGTTCTGTAGCATTAGTTGGCACGGGAAGACCAAGGGACGCGAGGGAAATATTGTGCACTTGTAAATGGCCTTGTACACTCCTGAGTGCCAGGCTAAAACTATCTTCTACAGAGCATGAACCAGAAAAGTCTTCGGACAAAGATACTTTAAAGTCATTCCAAAGAGTAACAGGGTCTGTAGGATTGCAAAATATGCAAATAAAGGAGAAAAGTTGCCTTAACTCTGATGGCATTTGAAAAGTAGAAGCTTTGGTCAAACAATTTGTCCATTCTCCATCGTCTTCTAGCAGAAGTCGTGCTCGGCAGGCTCCTTTAAACGTTGAAAACTCAATGTTTTCGTATGTTCTTAAGTCACGAAAACTCTTTGCTCCCTTTACGTGGCAAAGTAGTAATCTTAAATGAAACCGTTCTACGTCTTTGGGACTAACGGAATACATACGTGAAAGGATGCTATCGCCGAGTTTCAGTCGTCTCTTCCAGGCGTTATTTGTCCAGGTAAAGTGTTTTGGAATTTCGGAATATGAATACTGATTTGCTTCAGGCAACATTAGAGTTCAATTTGAACCATCCGGTAAGCATTGTATCTCTCCGTGAAGCCCTTTCCAACGCATTTCTTTCTGCAGAATCTGCAAAATAAACCTGTTGGAGGTTTTCTAAATAAACCGGTAATCGGATAATACTATGCGATTTAGCATGCATCTTCTTTTCAAACAACCTCCGAATTGCTTCAGGAGCAGAAACATATCTAGTGTTTAAAAAGTACTTTATCTCATCCCAAATAAGTGTTGTGCCGCTGGATTCTTCTAGAACAATTTTAGCCGCATCATGGCCTTTATAAACATATTTAAAGAGATATTTAACAGATTTTATGGAGCTGCACACTTCAAGGTTTATGTGCGCGTTATACTTTTTAGTTAGATATGGGTTGTACGGAACAACCCATCTGCTATCGATAATATTATCCTTAATAACAACAAAATTCCCATTATCTCTTCTTCTATAAAGAGGGTAACCATCTACATTTTCTACAGTTTCATTGTGGAAGGGTTTCGGAAATCCTTTTGAACACTTCCCGTCAGTCATGCAAGGTGAGTTCAAGTTTAATTCACCACATGGTCCATGAATCATTGAAGATTTTACAATATTATGTAATTCCGGATCAACAGCGGCGTCTGGAAGTTCAGCACACACTACCCTGTCGATACATTCTGGATCTCTTAACTTATCTTCTTCTGCTAAATCAGTAGTAAGCGCAAGTGCGGCAATCGTCTTTTCTGAAATTCAATGACATGTATATGTGCAACAACGACACCCAAGATATGGTTCTTTAGCAAATCGTTCAACAAGGCTGTCTTTTTCAAATCAAAAACACTTGATACTATATCAGGTGGATCGTGAGCCTTTTGTCCAAGGAATAGATTTTGTGTTATTTCCGTCCACTTGGGGTTGCACGTGAAAGTCAAGAACAAGTCAGGTTTTCCGAAATCACGCACAATGGCCATGGCGTCCTGATAATTCTGTTGCATACATCGCTGACTTCCAATAAAAGTTGAGGGTAGTATTATAGGTATTCCAGGTTTTGCACCAGTTTTCTCTGCAGCTCTGTAAATGTGATCTGCTAGTCCCATATACGTTTCTACTCTTAAGTACTTCTGGTTCTTCCTCAGGTATGAAAGTCTGTTCCCCTCCACTTTTACGTAGGAGTCTACAAGGTACTGTTGAAACAATTTCCGGCCGTATAAAACAGGGTTGAAGTATTCTTGTCGTATAGACACTCGGTGGGAGTAGAACTGTAATTCTGTGTATTGCTCTTCAACAGTAAATCCTTTATCACCATAAGAAAAGCACATACGTCATAGGTTCAAGATTACAATTTAAGGGACTAATGTTTATGAGACCTCCACTTTTAGGATGTATTACAATGTCCCTGTTAGTAGGGGGAACACCATCTGTACTCTTGAAAACAGCTGCTACTTCGTTTTCTTTTGGAGCATTGTAACGACCTCTATGTTCGCTATGAGTTATATTTTCGCCTTTTATGTACATTGTACATGCGAATGTCAGCAGCAGTTTGAACGCCCTGATATCTTAGGATATCTTCTTCAAATTCCTTCAGCATTTTAAAAGCTTCTGCATACGGGTTTAATATTTCTAATTACCGAATCCAACATCATCAAAAGATTTGGATTTAAAGAGGCATTTTCTACTATATTCATTCGTTGCCTCAGGGCTTGATCTGCGTCCAAAATATACAGCTGGGCATACTTCTCTTTCCCTGGTTCGTTAGGACGAAGATGACTCGTTTTGTGATAAATAGCTCCATGAATTCTGAAGCAGTAGGGACCAGAGCCTGGCGGCATGTCGATATTAGCACCCAATGAAGCAAAACTAAGAGAAGAGTTATAGGTTCTAATGTTTTTAAAAAACTCATTTGAAAGTTGATGATTTCCTTTCATTAAATCAAGCAATTCTTGGGGATATCTTCTTTCCGTTTCTATAACTTTGCCATTATGGCAGCATCGAACGTATTGTCCTCTACAGTTTCTTTCTCCGGAAAAGAAGAGGCCGCTGCAAAGATGGCAGCAACAATCCATGACACCGCAATTATGCGGAATGACATCAGCTCCATTTCGTCCAATATTATGAAGAAGGCTTCCTGTTCGATGCTTCCTACTTGAACGCAATCTGTTTTCTCTGGTATCAATCGTTTCTTGTGCTCTTTTTCTGCGATGACGAGAGGCATTTTCAACTTTTCGCCTACTGGCGTCTTCCTACTGGTGTCTTCCTACGTTGCTTGAGCTCGAGCTTCCTGATGACGCACGGCATCTTCAATTCTTCGCCTACTGGTGTCTTTCTCCGTTGCTTGAGCTCGAGCTTCCTGATGACGCACGGCATCTTCAATTCTTCGCCTACTGGTGTAATTTTTCGCCTGCTGGCGTCATCCTCCGTTAATCGTCCTCGAGCTTCCTGATGACACGCTGCATCTTTAATTTTTCGCCTACTGGCGTCTTCTTCCGTCGCTCGAGCTCGAGCTTCCTGATGATGCGCGGCATCTTTAATTTTTCGCCTGCTGGTGTCATCCTCCGTTGCTCGACCTCGAGCTTCCTGATGACACGCTGCATCTTTAATTTTTCGCCTCCTGGCATCTTGTTCAGTTTCTTCTTTTCTTCGTTGCCTTTGCGCTATAGCTCGCTGTTTTCTTTGAGCACTTCCAGTAATACCCTTTTTCCGTTTTGGCATTTTCAGAATCAATCACAAAGAAACTTTATCCATTGACTCATTGATGTAAAACGGTACAAAATAAAAAATGCAAACATATTTGTTTTTGAATAATGAATATTTCATCTTCAAAATCTGAAAAATTATTTTGTTTTTTAATATTACACTCAAACGATATAAGAATAAAATTACTTAAAAACTATAATCAAATAAATGTCAGAACAATTACTAACATACAAAATGTAAAAAATGTAACTAGTCTGAACTTAACTGGTTGTTTAAAATTAAGGAACATATTGCTAGTGTTTTATTTAGATACATTTTCATTACCTAAAAACATAAACGAACATTCAGACTGTTGAGCATCATTAGGTATTAAATTAAATATCAAATATGATTTTGATAAAAAATATAATCGAAAGCGAGAGAGATTTTATGAAGTAAGAGCAATTTCATGGGATCCAGTCCAGGATCTACTCAGCCGCAGACCCCGAAGTACGGGGGGCGGGGGGAAGCTCACCACTGAAAGGCTCACGGTCTGAGGAACCAAACATTATTTTAACAGTAAAATAAATATTAAAGAAAATAAACCTATAGGGGGAAGTGGGGAACGTTGGTCCGCTTTTTTACTATTATTTTTTTATCTCATCAAAACATTTAATGAGCAGTTCGATATTCTACAATGAGTTTCAATAAACACTCCTCAACACCACAGTTTTTTTTTTTTTTTTTTTTTGAAAATGTTAAATTAACACACATTTTTTACGTTAATTTTTTAAACGAACTTTGTAGAGTGGACCAATGTGCCCCATGGGTGGGGTACATTGGTCCACCTGGTGGGGCCGTCGGACCGCATAACTTAAACAACATTTGTTATAATTTTACTGATATATACTATCAAAAGTTGTAACTAACTTATTCTCTTATGTGCGTAGAGTGAAAAGTATGAAGTTCAAAGATCAATTTAATCTATTAAATTGGTTTTAATTGATAAATTGTCACCTCAGAGCAACAGTAAGACATCTAATCCCAGAAATAATACTAAGATATCTTAGGTACTGTTCCTCTGAGGCGAAGAAATCATCTTTAATTAAAAACAGCGATAAGCATTCACTTTTAGTACAAAATTATGTTTTAAACATCAAAAGAAAAATAAATCGTTGTATATTCACGAGAAAATTAATCAGAATTAAGTTAACTATAGATGTGTTAAATGATATTGGGAATATAAAAGTGCTTTGGAAGTAGCACTTTCATTGGACTGGGTTTTGGAAGGATGAGTCATAGGTTACTCTTATGCAAAGTTACATCTATACTTGCTAGGGGAAAAACGCTTTTTCCCTTCATTGCATTGCGTGAAACAACTCTAAAAAGAAAAGAATCCTGTTATACTAACACCATATATCTCATAGAAAAAGTACTATAAAATCGATAGCTTTAGGTTAGCATATGTTAGTGTTCTAAAATCAAATATAAAAAATGAAATTTGATAATCTTAAGTAAAAGTACTTTTTTATTCCTTTAATCAATTATTTGTTTTACTTTATTTCTATGTAGAATGCTTGTTTAGCAAAAACATTTTGTTTAACACAAGAACTTTATTATAGCATGCATTGTATGATTTTACTCTTAGAAAACAATCGTCTGCTAAAATTTAGAAGTATATTTGAAAATATAAATAATAAAAAAGGGCAGAGAGAGATATGAAATGAACCTTTTAGGCAAAACTAATTTAGTGTAATTTTTGTTAAACCTTTGCTTTTTTTGCTCTAAATTATTATTATTATTTCGAAACATGTATAACATGAAATGAAATAAATGTATAATATACACACATTTAGACTATGGTTGTAATTAATGAGATTTAAGAGAGAAAAAAAAAGGTTTTTAAAATAAGGGGGCCGGTTGGTCCGGTCCAACGTGCCTCACAAAGAGTGTACCAACCTACCCCACGTTCTTGGTCTGAAAAAGTTGTCATAAGTTTTTTTTGACAAAAAATGAAAAAAATGCCAATTATTATGAACTAAAAAATCTTACTTTAAGAAAGGAGTTCAACTTTTTTTCCACAATCTTGATAAAAATCATTAAAAACATAAAGTTACAGTTTTCTAAAATTACTCAGTTCTACTGAAATAAACACTTACTGGAACAAAATTTGTTCAATATAACTGTACCATGTGATTTCATTACAGGATTTTTAGGGCTATAGGGGCTACTTGTTGGTCATAAAATAAAAAACATTAATAGTTAAGTATTAAAATAATTGAAACTGGTCCAGCATACCCATTTTCCCCCTACTCATATATTAAAGTTGAAAATGTTTTCAACGTTATTATGAAAATCAGGAATATTAACCACACATAAATGCACAAAGCCTAAAATAATAATAATTGTAGAATCCATGTAAATTCAACCAGGGGTTCCTTGCTGGTTTACGATTTATTTGAAAACAGTAAGTAAGCGTGTTTTTTGGTTTCACCTCAAAAAATAAAAAGTCCTGGGCCGTGATACAGGCCACCAAAAATGGCGTCTTGGGCATCGTTTCGCACTTCCGATTTTTGTACAATCCTTTTAAGTTCCTTGTCTCTAGAACGGTGCATCATATTTTGTAGTGGTTTGTTTTATTTAAAAGGTTTTTTTTTTTTTTTTTGCTTTAAAAGAGGTGAATCATTCTGAAATATGAATTTATTTTTCCTTCACAGTATTTTTTAAAAATTTAAAAGAAAATCATTTTTTTTTTATTTTTCTCAAAACTGCCAATTTCAAATTTTTTATTTTCTTTAGTGTTGATCGTTACCATATAACTCTACAATTTCCTGAAAAGTACAGCTTCTACTTTTTTGTTTAACGGGTTTTAGAAAGATTTCAAAAAATTTAGGAAATTTTGCAAAAATCGTACCAACAAAGGTTGGCCTACTGCATGTCCTAAACCAGAGGTTCTCAAACTTCAGACCCCCGCGGGCCCCCTCTGGAAAAATTACGAACTCTGCAACCCTCCCCCCCCCCTCTCGGCACGCGGAAAAAAAAATGATTTGACACAGTTAAATCTATTTTTTTCTAATAGAGTTTTACGCTTTTTTCCTTTAAATTTATTTATTCTTTGTTCTGTATATTTTTCAGAGCTCTTGTCTGGTTTTTATTCTTTACATTATTATTTTGAGTTACAGAAGTAAAATTATATTTGAAATTCAATTAGGTACAAAAATGTTATCACCAAATTTCCACAATAAGTTTACTAAAAAAAAAAGAACGTATGAAGTTGGGTGAACAAAGCACTGTTAGCCTAGTTAAGTGCTTTAATTTTTCTTATGAGCTGTATTTTTATGGCGTATTAGGATTTTAATTATTGACTATGGTTCGGACAAACGTACTCTGGTAGCATCGTAATGCTGTGATTAGGATCTGCGTAGTTTTCTCAATGCTGCCTGCTTATATCATCCTGAAAGGTTTCATTTTTTATGCTGAATTTTCTCTTTTTTTTTTTTTTGCGTAAGTATGAAATAAAATAGTGAACACTTAGGGAAATTTGGATCGAAACTCGAAATTTTAAAACAAAATTTGAAAATTTAGAAATTGTAGGACAATTCCTAAATGAAAAAAAAAAAAGAAGAATGCTCAAATACTTTAAGATTAAAAAATCTATCGAATTACTTAATTTTAAAAAAAAAGGGTCTTATTTCGTTCAGAAGGGGAACGGATGCAGTCTCTAACGAACTTAATTAAAAACTAATTATATGAGCAAAATATCCAAAATGACGAAATTTGTACTGCCTATTTCATAACTCTTTTGAAAGAGAAGCAAGAAATTAAATAAAACAAAAAAAAAACAAAAAAAAAAAAAAAACAATAGCAGCTGCGCAAGGCAGATGTTGCAAATTGGTGCATTGGAAATAATAATAATAATAGTAGCAGCTGGTGGAAGGGCAGTAAAACAAATCTTTTCCTCTCAATTTGAATAGTACTGTGTCTCTGTAAAATACGTATAAATAAATTGAAAATGATCATCTACACTAAAAAAATTCCGCAACGCTTCTGGTAATTTCTGTGGAACGTTTCGAGATTTCGCAGGTTTTCACCAATTTCGTGGGAAAACTAAGTATCTTTGTCAAAACACTTCCTGAATTATTATGAGATGCAGACTTCTTGCTGCTGTGAAAAATATTTTTAGCTACCAGTTTAAAGAGTAACTGAGCGTATTTATTAAGTTTATTGGCTACAGAGCACTAATGACCCATCAAGTTTGACTAAGCTCCCAATGGAAGCGAATAAGCGTCTAGAATCCGCTGCTTTGCAAGAATTGCAGGCAAGTGAGTTTGGTACTTAAAATTCTGCATTAACTGTGGTCATGATTGCAAAAATGCTTCTGGAGCTTTCTTGGCAAGTCAGGAAGCTACTAATTAAGATTTCTCTACAAGTTCGAGAAACATTATTGGCTTTAACACCCGAGATATTTCTGTGTTTTTTAGAAAGATAAAAGGATCATTTCAGGAGGGTGTTGACTTTTAGAGGAAAATATTCCTGTTTTTTGCATAATATATTACTGGCAGAAATTGGGGACATCAGCTGTCCATTATTTTCCAGGAACGTTTCTGAATCGTTTTTATAGTGTAGTGTAGTATTTTGGTATTTTGATATGCCATTATGGTTAGAGATTTATTTAATCGTGAACATATACAGCAAATAGAAATTCCGCCTAGGTTAATATATGAAGCAACCAACTTTTGGCAATGATTAAAACATGATACACTTTGTAGGCACCTGTTTCCAGACTACAAGTAACGCTTTTTTCAAATCCAAAACCGTTGTTGGTACGATTCTAGCAAAATTTCCAGAATTTTCGAAACGCTTTTAAAACCTATTATAAAAAAAGTGGAAGATCTTCTTTTCAGGGAATATAGTTATCAATGGGTAGAAAAATTTAGATCAACGGTAGAAAAATTTTAAAAAATAAAAATTGGCGTTTTTGAGAAAGAAAAAGATTTTAATTTTATTTTCTTTAAAAAACCGTGCCGGAAAAAAACTAAACATTGTAAACATTGGCATTTCAAATAGGTAGCCTCAAAAAAAAAAAAAAAAAAAACCTTTTACATGAAACATTCCGCAACAAAATATGTTGTACCGTTCTAGAAATAAGGAACTTCACAAATTTTGCCAAAAATCGCAAGTGAGAAATGATGTCCGACACGCTATGTTTGATGGTCTGTATCTCGGCCCAGAAATTTTTTTTTTTTTTGGTGCAAAACCGAAAGAAAAAAAAAAACACGCTTATAACAATTTTTTTACCGAATTTTAACTTATGTTTAATTCAAAAAAAAAAATCAAGAACCATCAAGGTGAACCCCATGGTTGAATTGACATGGATTCTACCTTATACATGAATATATTTCAACAAAGGAACTCATAATTAAGGTAGAAACATAGAAGTAGTTAAAACCAAACCACGATCACTCGATTAAAAAAAATAAATAAATAAAAGATTTTTTTTGGGGGGGGGGGAGGGCGGGTCAATCAAGTGGCCGGTTAGGGAAAATTACGGAAACAAAGAACTATTATTATTATCACGAGGTTTCACATATGGATCTTAAAACTTACTTTATAAGCATACATTTTTATTGTCACTAATTTAAATGTATTTCTATTAGATTAATATTTGCATAAGTTAGTATAATTCAAAACTAATGCTCATAATGAAAGATTTTCGTAGATTAAGTAAAATTGTAAATATTATTCTTAAATGAATATTTCGTGCAGAGTAATATACACCTTTCCAATTGTATTGCATCTTTAATATACAGAGGAAGTCGAGGATGTTGGATCACGGGACACTTAGTATCGGTCTCAAGTATAGAACTTATAGTCGCACAAATCCAACAACGATATCCTATGGTAGTTACATTGATCAAATTTTATTATAAAAAGTTCTTCAGCAATGCTGAGTTAATTTTTAGGTGTCTAAAACTCATTTATTTTCCCCCGGTTTTAATATCAAGATTAGTATAGTAAATTGAACTCATCTGCTCTTTCAGTTCAGAATTAATTACAGATGTTTTTTTTTTTTTGTCCCAAAGAGAAAAATATGTTAGCATTTTTTCAAAACCAAGAACTCAGGTTCGTTGTTCACTCTTAAAAGACTTCAAAAGAAATAGTCTGTTGATAGAAATATTGAGCTGTGAATTGTGCTGATTCTTACAAAAATTTAGATGGTTCTGGCGTAAATGGTGATGAAGTATAAGTTTGTTACAATATTGATAATATTCATCATTGAAATTGTAACAAAAGGTTTTCTTAATGCGGACCAAAGTACCCCAAGCTCGGGCTCCGTTTTTCCAAAAGCATAAAGGTATCAATTTATTTCTTATTCCGTGAAATGTTTATTAATTAAATTTTTCGATTTTCCAATTTGTTTATTTCGAACATTAACCAACATTTTGTCTATTGAACATTAACAACTGTTTAGAGAAAAAAATACTTTTACACGGAACTAATTTGAACAGATTATTATTCAGTTAAAATCATTAAAAGAGTAAACTTTCTTAGTTCTAGAACTTTTGTTTCATTTAACGAAATCTAAACAATCTTAATCTAACGTGTTTATTTAAAGAAATCTAGAAATTCGTTTTCCTCTTTTTGTTATTTCGTCAGAGGTACTCGAAACACTTAAATACACACTCAAATTTAATTTAAACTTTTTAAATCACAAATAGTATTCAAATAAATTAAAGAAAAAAAAATGACATGCTTCAGTTCTTTCAGTTGAGTTTTTTTTTTTTTTTTTCACTGTCACCTTTCTTCCTCCCCAGAAAGGGTGGTGTCAGAAACATCATGAAGGATTTTTTATTCTTTTTTTTTGAGCAATCACGATTGCTTATTGTTCTCACTTGACAGTTTTGATGTCCTATGATTTTATTTTCCCCCCGCCTCCCTCTACTACCCCTCCCCGCCTCACGATGCTGCTCCTCTTGCGAAAACCGTCTCCAGGTTGCGTCACTTACTTGCCTACACTTACACATACACAAGCGCATATATATATAGACACCTACACATACACACAACTACCCACACATACACATACCCCCCCCCCACACAACTACCCACACAAACACACACACCTACACACACAAACACATACAAAAGCGCATATATATAGACACCTACACATAACTATCCACACATACACATACCCCCCCCCACACAAACACACATGCCTACACACATACACATACCCCCACACATACACACACACTCGTGATTGCGAAAAACATAATTTGAGATCAAGATGTCAAAGTTCAAATTATTATTATTATTTTTTTTGTCGCGCAGAAGTAAAAGCTTTACATTTAAAGAATGAACATATTTACCTCTTTCGTCTAAAATTTTTGATTTCTTCAAATAGTAGACTAGAAAAGCTCCAGGAATAGCAATCGTCGCATACCCGAGCAAATTTTGGAACAATCGAAAAACCCATGAATCCATCCATTCCCAACATGATAAACTAAAATCTAAAGGAAATGTAACGATTATTGACAGCTAGAAGTGAATTGTTAAGGAAGACATTCATGTTATTGTTTTCACATGGTGTAATCATTATTAAAACAAACAAAACAGAACATAACTTGCTTCAGATTCCTATTCACTAACATTAAATACATAACTTTTGAAAGTTCTTAAATAACAACTAGCATAATCCTCATTCAGGGTGCGCCGATACATATCAGTCGATATATTATCATGATATATATCACGATATGCATCCGATATTTTTTTGAAAATATCATGATATTTTGATATTTTCGATCCTTGATTTTTCAACTACGGTATTTTCAATATAAAAAGTATATTAATAATAATAATAGTCAGTAACTTGCTGAATATACCTGCCTTGCCTGCAATATTCGAGTTGAACCGAACCATTGTTTCGGTCACTCGTCTGGTCTGAGCTAATTCTATGTTAGCTACCAGTTTGTTTGGCACTCTTGGCTTCCTTAAGAGGTTTTCTACCTCCGGCTCAGTCACTCCTATGCCGGGCTGATGAGTGCTAATAAGCACGAAACTGCAGTCCTCGGCTGGAATTGACTGAGCTAGCGGTGTATTTCATGAATAATAATAGTGTTCATTTATTATTAAAAATAACCAAAAGATTATGCACTATATTTCTATGATGTATTAATACATTGTATTAATACATCATTAATATAATCTTTTCTTTTTACATACTTTATATTCATTTTTATTAATAGTAATGTGACAATTTTTAAACCATGTTAAAAGTGCCTATTTAAATATTAAGCATTGGTCCGAAAAAAAGAAAATGTCTTATGACTGAGTACACCAACTAATGTTTTTTTTTTTTTTTTTTTAAATTTCTGAATCATATAACTGTGTAAAAGTAGCTAACAAACAAAATGAGTAAAACAGCTTATGCTAAAATAACTTCATTAAAATTGACAAAAATATAAAATGAAATATTAGATATAAATAATGAGAGAAACCTTAATTTTACGTCTTAAGTCAGAAAATTAAGAATGATTTGAGGATGCATTTACTATTTTGAAGACTTGAATTCGTGCTGATTGAAAACATCCGATATATATCAAAATATCGGATATTTTCGAACCCAGTATACAATAGCCAATGATCGAGTAACGATCCTGACGTCATCAACAACGAAACTCGCGCCACGGCATGACATTTTGATGATATGTTTCGGTAATGTTTAAAATGCAGGGAAAGGCTTTATTGTGACAAGGCTGAACTGGATCCGGTCGCTTAACTGTTTTACTGGTACGACTGTGTCATTACAGGGGAATGAAGAAACAAAAAAGCGGTCAACAATGTACCCTACCTACTGGAGTTTAGGGATAATCCACTGGAGTTAGGGGGGTTAAAATTTCAACTATTAAAATATCACCAATGGCTTTGTTCAAATCTAGAAGCAATTTTCACCCGTCATATCTTGACGGCGATTTTCTAGTTTATAATAACAACCTGCAATTGTATAGTAGCTTTTAACTGGAAGAACTAAATTTGGACTTAAGGAAGTGCTGTACACCTTTACTAATAATAAAGCTGAAAGTCTCTCTGTCTGGATGTCTGTAGGATGTCTGGATCTCTGTGACGCGCATAGCGCCTAGACCGTTCGGCCGATTTTCATGAAATTTTGCCCAAAGTTAGTTTGTAGCGTGGGGGTGTGCACCTCGAAGTGATTTTTCGAAAATTCGATGTGGTTCTTTTTCTATTCCAATTTTAAGAACAGAACTATCATAAGATGGATGAGTAAATTACGAAATCATCATAACGTGGAACCGTAACATGGGCACAAGCCAATTGGCGAGATTCGAAATTATCATAACGTGGAACCGCAACATGGGTGCAAGCCAATTGGCGAGAAAATTCACCATACATTATTTGTAAATATACAGGCGAACCAAAAGACCTAATAATTTTTTACTACGTGCGGGTACCACTAGTGATCAAATAAACCAACAACACAACAAACCAAATTCCCACTTGAGGCAGTGGGATGTTTGTGCCAAAAATAAAAATTTGGTGGTAACCAGTACAAATGGTAGGGGAACCTCTCCTCTGTTTTGGGGCATGAGATTTGTTCTAAGCTCTAGCGATGGTGATGATGATGTCGTGCCTACGCTGAGTCTCGATCAAATGGCGCCAAAAGCAGAAACCACAGCTCTGGCTATCTATACATTGTGGTCCGCAAAAAGTATATCGACTTTCAGAAGATTCGCAAATACTGCCAGACAGAGAAATATGTGAGTTGGAGTGAACTCTTATATGACCCGGGCGGTCATTCCAAGCTCGTCAACTTGCGAGATCGAGATTCTCGCTCACGTGATCGGTCGTGACGTATAAATGTCGCAAAGTAGCATTCTAATCTACTCGAACATAGCCGCAAGATAGGATTTAATAAAAAATGTTTCTTTTTCTTTAAACTCATCGCAGTTTTTTTTTTTGAAAATATTTCTCATCAAATATATATTTTTTTAAACAATAATAATAAAAAAAAACCTTGTATGATTTCCATGTACTTAGTTCAATACAGCTTCAGCTACAACCTTTCGATTCATATTCCACCATAAACCAATAAAAATATTTTTGGATTTTTTTTTTTTTAAAAGAAAAATTGGTAGACTAATTTTTTTTTTTTTTTTTTTTTTGATTTTACAAAAACGAATCGTCCTAGTTCGATACTAAACTAAAGTTTTTGTTGGGGCACATGTCATTAAACTTTATATTAATACGTTAAAATTGCGTTACTTTTTATAACCTCGGTTACATCGCGTTTTTGGATATATCGCGCTTTTTTGTTGTCTCCCGACAAGCGCGATATAACGAGGGGTTACTGTAGCAATAAGAATAGCAGAAACATATTTTATGGTTAAAAGGAGCACCTTTTTCAATGCAAAAAAAAAGTTAGTAGATGAAAACACATTTGACACAAAAAAAAAGAAATACATAAATACCGACGTGCCAAAATGGTATTACGAAATTGCATATCAGCTCTAAAATACCGGTACAGTGAAACCTGTGTAAGTTGACCACTTGCGGTGCAGTACTTTGGTGGTCAACTTAGACAGGTGGTCAACTTATAGAGGGTAGTTATGAAAACTTCTTTTTTTGTTTCTTGTCCTATGCATTCATTTTTTAACTAATTGGAATACTTTAAACTCACTGTCATTGTTTAACATTACTTTAAAACAATAAGAAAAAATGTTGCTTAAATATTTTTAGAGATTATTTACCAGAATGACGCGTAAAGTATCATACAAATTTAAAATGTCTGTGAATCGATCAAAAAAAAAAAAAAAAAATGCCTCATTGCTTATGAAAAACTACTTACTTGATATTAACAATTCCTAAAGATTCATAACTAGTCAAAAGTGACTCAAATTCTTCATTTGATATTTTCTTGTACATTTTTAACCATGGTAATCTACTCTTCAACAAAATACCTCCTTATTGAATTTTGGCGCTTTTTCTGGGACTTAACATGAGCCCAATGTTTTTCGATGGAAACAAATACAGTAAGGTCTCTGTTTAACGACTTTCAAGGGACCACGAAAAATCGTCCTTAAGTAGAAAGCGTCCTTAAATAGAATGCTTTTAACACTATAGTGGACTATCTGGGACCGTGAAACGCCGTCGTTAAATAGAGAAAGTCGTTATATAGAGCGTCGTTAAAGAGAGAGCCAACTGTATTTATAGGTTTTTCTAAAATGCCTGGTTACTTATTTGAGGCACGATTGAAGGAACTTTTAGTACAATCTAATGCTTTTGCTTAGTGGTCAACTTACAAAGGGTTTTTTACAATACTCCAAACCAAAGAGGTGTATATTAGTGGTCAAGATAGACAGGTGGTCAAGTTAGAGAGGTGATCAAGTTACAGAGGTTTTCCTCCATTATATAAGATAGGACTAATTCCGTTCCTGACAAAAGCGGTCAACTTAGACAGGTGGTCAACTTACAAAGGTGGTCAACTTTACTGGTTTTACTACCGGTATTGCAATCACTACTCACGATTCTCATCGACGCCTATGCAGTTGCTAGCCGAAGCCTCATCAACAATAATTTTAAATATTCCATCCCAGCTCTAAACAGTAATCATACAACAGCATCGACAGAAACCAGACTAAGAACGAAGCATGTTCAGGGAATGAAAATCTCAACTGACAGACAAAGAAGCTACACAAATCGCTGCTCAAACTGCCCTAATGTTCAACTACCCCCCCCCCCCCGGGGGGAGAACAGGTGAACATAACCGAAGATATGTTGGGGCCCAACATACCTTCGGCTGTCCAGCAATTCAGGCCAGGCGTTTCAAGATGGGCTCAGAAGATCCAGAACATTCGACTTTTTCAGATAAAGCTGCAGAAGTAAAAATGTGAAATGTTCGTATTTTATCCTTCGGCAAAATTTGTAGTTTCATTTGGCAAATTGAGAATTTCTCCTCTCCCAAAAATTTCAGTTCAGGGAGTCCCTGACAGTGAAGTCTTTTGAAACTTTTACTGAGCTTCAGCTTCAGAACATTCACAAGAGATAAGTTCAAAAATATCTTGCAGCATTTTCCTTCCCTATCAAATGAAAAATAAATTTACATGATAGACTCTCAAGAACTGAACCGAAAAACATGTTAAACTTAGATATTTTTCCACAATAAGTTTATATGTCTATTTTTGATGAAAAACATAAAATAATTTAGGAACTTAAAGCATCTCTGCAGCATTTTCATGAATTATTTGTGATAAATGGAAGCGTAGGTTAAATTCTTAGTTATATATATATATATATATATATATATATATATATATATTTCAAATTTCTCAGCATTGTTTAGCTGTTACAAGCAGAGCTGCGGAGTCAGTAGAAAAATAGTAGACTCCGACTCTGGGTTTTGGGAAACGTCCAACTCCGGCTTTTTCATTTATTTTTTCAACCCCCCCCCCTCATAGGAAGGGGGGAAACCCCAAACAGAGATTGAAATATTAATTCCTTTTAATGAAATTTTCGCATTGTATTTTATTGTAAACCTAAGATGCATACAACGTTAGAAACAAGGACGCCCATATGCAAAATTTTAAGGGGGGCAGGGGCTCAACAATTTTCCCCATGGTTTAGCAGAATATTTTCCCCTTGGAAACCGATTTCAGTACAGATTAGAGATATTAAAGTTTGACATTTTTAATATCTTATTCATTAATGGCTGGAAAAGAAATTTTTATACATTTTGCAAAGAAAAAAAGCACTAAAAGCAAGGGAGTTCGTATTTCTAGGCTTGAGCCCCCCTTACCCGCCTATATGGGCGCCCTTGGTTAGAAATTCAATTTGAAAATCAAATTATCCAATAATTGCCATTTCTGAAATGAGATGACTTAAAAATCCCATTTTTAGAAAAATTCAAAAGGATTAATTTGCTCCCCTTTAATGTTTAACAAAAAGATGTTGATCAAATCCTGTGCTTTCAATTTTTGAAAGCACAGAGAAGGCCCCCCCCCCCCAGGGGATACCCATTTGGTGGGTGACACCTCAACTTAATTTCAGAGTTTATAAAAATTGAAATACTTTAATTCTAGAAAATTTCCCCTGATAACAAATCTTAAATTTCATCTTAAAAATTCCAACAAAAATATTGCACTATATTGAGGAGAGAGGTTGGGTACATGTAGGTCTGGAGTAAATTTTACACAAAATGCTGTGGTATACAGCTTTATACGAATAGCTTTTACTATACCTACATTTCTTGGCTCAATTTTTAATTTTAGTTTTAATTGGCAGCTTCAGAATTAACCTTATTATAAAGATTTTAGGATTAACTACAATTATTGGGTGTTGTAACAAATAAATCATGTATTCAGGGCCGGATTTGGAAGTGCGGGGCAACGAAGGAGTGGAGGCCCCTAATCAGGGTTTCAAAAGAGCATTATATTTTTGAAAATATCCGATACTTTGATATATATCCAAATATTTTGATATATATGTATATATCTAATATTTTCGACCCGTGAAAGTTAGGATATTTTGTAAAAAATTTATTGTGGGGGTTCCTTTGTTGTGGAGGCCCTGGGGCAGCAGCCCCGCCTGCCCTCCCCTAAATCCGGTCCTGCATGCAAGGCCGGATTAAGGATTCGGAGGCCCATAGGCATTAGAAGTGATGGGGCCCCCTAGAGCTATCGCGAGGTCAACAAACGCGGGGGGGGGGGGGGGGGGGGGATCTGCAGCGTCTATATTTTTCACACACACACGCACACACGCATATACTTTTATTGTATACTATAGTGGCACTCTCACGGCTTTGCCCGTAGTAGAAAATTAAAAGATCTTTTGGTTCGCCTGTATATTTACAAATAATGGATGATGAATTTCTCGCCAATTGGCTACATTCATTCGTTCTCCCATTCCACGTCATGATAATTTCGTAATTTACTCGTCCATCTTATGATAATTTTGCTCCGGAAAATGATCTTAAAATTGAAATAGAAAAGGAACAAAACCGAATTTCTGAAAAATCGCTTCGAGGTGCACACCCCCATGCTACAAACTAACTTTGTGCCAAATTTCATGAAAATCGGCCGAACGGTCTAGGCGCTATGCGCGTCACAGAGATCCAGACATCCTACAGACATCCTCCAGACAGAGAGACTTTGAGCTTTATTATTAGTAAAGAAAAGACAACCAAGGAAGGGGGGAGGCTTTTTTGAGGAAAATATAACTTTTTAGCGTATTTTCAACTAAAATATTTCTTTGGGGCCCCTATGCTAATGCCTACTTTGCCTATTTAGTAATCCGGCCCTGCCTGCATGTATTAATTCTATTTTTCACTTTTCAGTGATAACCAAGCTTTCTTAGATAAAGTCTTTAGATTAAAAAACATTTATATTTTATCGGATCTTTTGGAATTTCTGCTTTTGTGCCAACACTTATTTGAATTCACCAAGCACCCTCAGAAGTTTCCCAACTTGCTCAAGCGATACATACATTCCTTTTACTATTTTATAACCGAGATTGAGGTAAAAAATACATTATTATTTTTATTTGAAAGTGATTAGAAAATTTTAGACAACAAAACTGTTTGCTGACAGTTGCTATCAGTTAAATGAAGTTAGAAAATAAGCTAACTAGTAGACGGCGTTTGTAGTTGTTAGAAAAAGTTCGATAACAATCAAGCCAGCTGGTTATCACAATGACAGTTATTTTCTTTTTAGCAGGCTTTTAAACATATAATAAATTTAATTGGTACTAGTCAGTTTTTTAAAAAATACAAGGAGAGTCTGGAAATTGAAGAAAAAAAAAGAAACACGGAGTTAGAGTCAGGGACCGATTTACACACTTGGGTGCCCCGGGGCACTGACAAATATGGTGCCCCCCCCCCTCCCCCCCCCAAAAAAATATGAAGGTTATTTTTGGATATTATTTTGGTAGAAAGAAAACTCTAAAATAAATTCCTGATTTTCATGTTTTTTAAACTTTTCGGTCATTAAACTTTCTTTTCCAATGATTGAACTAATATGAATAAATTCATCAGGAAAAGATTCCTCTAAATCACAGGAGTAATATTTTTGAAGATCTTTTGCACTTTCTCGAATATTTTGCTTGTTGCATTCAAACAAGCAAGAAAATTTCCTTAATATGCCATCATAGGCTGACATTCTGAATTTTAGTTTTGTAATCAAATTATAACAGATTACATAAAAACAGGAAACCTTGAAACTTTGCTTAGAGTCTAATCTGACTTCTTCACATTGTCCATCATAAAACTGTTTTGGAGTTTTTTTCTGTCTTTTTGCTCAAAAAAAAAAAAAAAGATGACAGAAATTTGGTGCCCCCCTTTCCTTTGGTGCCCCGGGCCCCGAATGCCCCGCCGCAAATCAGTCCCTGGTTGGAGTCGGCATGTTTTCGAACAACTCCGATTCCTTTACCCCAAAATCAGTCCGACTCCGACTCCACAGCCCTGGTTACAAGTCGTTTGGTCACAACCCAAAAATCTGGTCTGGCAAAGCCCCCCCATCATTATTAAAGGACTCGTCACAAATGAATTTTGCGAGCCACCCTCCATATTGTTTACCCTTACGCAGGGTTGGCAAAAACCCGGGTTTTTTTAAAAAAGCCCATGGACCCAGGGTTTTTTGGGTTTTTTTAAATAAAACCCAACTAAAGTTGGGTTTTTTAAAAGAAATGTGGGTTTTTTTGTCTTATTTTAGGGAAAATGTGGGGTACTTGTAGCATATTGTAGCATAAGTATATGGACAAAGTGTAAAAATTATCTTCGGGTAAAAAGCTGGAAAACTAGTTAAAATTCAGAGTTTTCTGAAGAAAAGTATAAAAAACGAAAAAAACCCAAGAATGTTAAAGTTTCAGATTTTTTTAATTTTCATTATTATCAACAGTTAAGGAAAAGTTACTTCTCGAGTGATAAAATCTATTGTTCGTTTTTAATTACTACTTTTTTTTTTTTTTCATTTTACTTTATAGTATTTCATTTTGTTATGCAAAACTACTGTAGAACCTCAATTAGTTTAAATCCCTTTTTACTGAATTCCAGCTTAATCAAGACATTTCTTTGACTTTTATGTTGCCTGTTTTTCTATTTCTGTGTACAGGGTTAGAAATATTAAACTTTTTTGTAAAATAATTAAAGTACTGTACCTGTTCTGTTTTCTGTAGACCGTTAGAAAAATCTGTTTATTTCTAAAAAAATTAGCTTGTGTTTATTCGAGATTTGTGACGTGTTGGTTAGCAGAAAATAATTTACATGAAAGCCTTTTAACTAAATTAGTTTCCTCTATACAATCTACAAATATTGAGAAAATCAGACGTGATAGGATTTGATCAAGATAATTTGAGTTATTTATTGACCAGTTAAAGAAAAAAGTTAAATACATTTATTTAAAATCTTTGAAGTATATTTTTAATGCCGTTAAGAGTTAAGAAATATTATTAAAGCTCAAAATTCATTTTTGTGTTCATTGTCTGTGGTGAAGAACAAATAAAAAAGAAGTTTAAATTGTAAAAGTATTTAAATTAATTAATTTTTTTAAAAAGTTCTCAAAATTTTAAAAAACCCAAAAGTGGGCTAAATAATGGGTTTTTTTAAATGGGTTTTTTCAAAAAAACCCATTGGGTCCAACCCAATTGGGTCCGATTCGGCCAACCCTGCCCTTACGTCCCTACAAAAATTTCTTTTTTCATTTTAAAAATGTCAGGGCCTCCTTCAGGCTTGGGTCCAGACCAACAGACCTCCGTTCTCCCTCTGCCCCCCACAAATCAAATGCGAAAAATACCCATAAAAAAATTTAAAAAATTTAAAATTTTCAATGCCAGTCTGCACTATGATCCCCTCCCCCTGGAGGGCTCCTAGCCTTAATACATGACCATTTATAATGCTGATCATAATCCAGAAATTCGAATGAAAATACTGAAAAAATTTGAATATGAAATCACTTGAGATATTCACTACATTACTGATTATGTATTCATAAAATAAGCTGATTTACGATGATTTGGTTGTGCCCCATCATTCCTGCTTTGTGCATTCATCAGTGTCTTTAGTAATTGTTTCAAAGTTTTCCTCTCATATACTTTGTGCTATAAAAGCTCATCTTTTCATTGTGTATACATTCAGTGGTTTACATGCACATATACACTTGTGCCAAGAGTGAGGAGTTTAGCTTAAAAACAGCTTTAGTTTATATGCATCATACTCACCCATGCATTACATGAAACAAAAGGGAAATTTTAGGCCTGAGATTAACCAAGGTTAAAATGTGTCTTCTTTGTTAGAAACAACTTCATGTACACAATTTCCAGAGAGACGAAATTGAAGTAACAAACATAGGATATGAAAATATAATAAACATTGAGACCGAAATTCGTGAAATTAGCTTAGTTTGATAAAAGTATAGAAATTACTTTTCAGCTGCAAAACTACAAGTAAATTTAATAAACTAAAACCTTTAGTTTAGACGGATGCATAAACACCAAGCAGAAAAAACACCAAAATATTATTACACATTGTATACATCACATTAAGAAGGTTTGACCCCATCTACCATTACGTCCTTAAGTTCCCTCCAAAACAAAATCACATAGAAAACGTTGCATAACTCACCAAAAGTCCAGCATTCACTAATGAATTTCAGAAGAGAGAAACATCATATTTCGTCCCACAACGCAACTAACAATTTTAAAAGAATCACCTATATGATAAACGTAAAGCAAAGCACGAAAAGCAACACAGGAATAATGTAAACAATTCTTAAAGTATTGCGAACACTAATAACACACAAATTAAGCTCTATGCAAAAACACACACTCAGCTGTCAAAGCAATACCACACACGAAATTTTTCCAGCGGCAGACAAGTTTTCTGTGCGCGTTGCCATTCAGGAAAAACAAACTAAGTAAAAGTGAGCATATTCCTGGAGGATCATATCGCAAGCGAAACTTTGCACACGAATTTATGATATTTTAAGTTTTTTCTTAAATATCATTCAAGTCGTAAATGAGTTATGCGACTGTATATTCGCTAATTAGTGTTGTCTTTTCCATTGTAATTCAGCAGCTTTTTTTTTTTTCCTTTCAACAAATAGTAGATCCCACGATAAGTGAACCCAAATCAATGTTAATGATTGCGTTGTAACACTAACAAATGCGTATACCATCAATCAGCATAATCAAACTTTTCCACAGTGTACATCAGTCGGATTTCGTACAAATTTGGCAGGGAGGTACTTTTGCACCTGAGAAGGGTTGCAAAGGGGTTATCGAACGCCAAAAGATACTGAACCATTCTCATTTTAATTTTAGGATGCAAAATGGGCTTAAAATGGCTCTTAATCCGAAATAATTACCGATCATCTTGATTTTAGTCTCATTCGCAAGCCCGAAAAAAATACTCCTACAGAAGCATTTCTTTCTTTGGAATTAAAACCACCAAAGCTATAAAATCACCAATAGAAAACTTATAAAGCATTTATCGTCTGCCAGCGAGCTCAGTTTCAATAATTAGCGTGAAAAAAAAATCAGAGAAGAAAGATTTGTTGCCGTTTCTTTCTCAGCTGTGAACAAATAAAATTCTTGCTTTTGTTTCGAGGCTTTCATGTAATCGGGAGATTTAACTTTTTTTCCCGTTTTGGTTACTTTCCCGCAATTTTTGTAACCCCGGCAGAAGATAAATATTTTAGTAGTACATTGACTACTCCGTTGTAAAGAATACCAATACAATGAAATATCCGTATGAACGAAATAAATTTTCTGTCCCTTGAATTTCGTTGCAACGGGATTTCATTGTATTAAAAATGGAGACTTAATACTACTCACTTTAATCCAATCGTAAGATGTCGTGCCGTTATCGTATGCTGTGGCACAGTCAAAAACATTTTCTGGAAGGGGTTTTCAATATCGAAAATTGTTGTTTTCTTTCGCATTCATTTAAAATGTGAAAATATTCAATGTACTAAATCAAAGAGTTTCTGTGGATTAATAGTTATTCATTAACAACACTCTCACAAAAATAAATTTAAATTATTGATATCACTATATGACTTAAAAACGAAGAAAGTGGGAAAAAACCGAGTATATTTCAGTTATATCAGTGTTGTTCCCATAGGGTATAACAACGCCGTATACTCACAAATATTTTTCAGAAGTTTTAAAAATTTTCATTTATAATTTAGATTCTATCATCGCATTTTAAAATTTTCCTAAAGCAAAAATAATATTTTTATTTATTTATGATGACCACATTTTCCCAAAAATAACGTTATTTCTTTATATTTCTTAACACTTATTAAAATCAATTCCTTTTGAACACCTTATAATCGCATACACATATTGTGCTTAGTGGATTATACATTGGGAGTATAACCCTCAGAAAAACTGATGGGAACATCACTGATCCTCATCATGAAATACAACTTTTATCAGGGCCGATCCTAGGGTGTCGGCCGCCCGTGTGCAAAGACCTACTGTGCCGCCCTTCAAGAGTAATTTGCATATTTTGACTAATCTTTGACGCCCATATAAATATTTCTTCAAATTTCAAAACCAAGTTCTAATTAAAAAAAGAAAAATAAATAAAAAGAAACAGAAGGTTGAACTTATAAAAATGAAGAAAAATTTTCTAGTAAGAAACTTCTTAGGTACAATTTATATTTTTGAAGAAAATAATAGATGCCAAAATTTACTAGTCGTAAAAACGCATTTTATAGTCTTTCTTCGGTGACATTAGAGTCCCTATATGAAAACGTAGTTTTCAGAGTTGCGACAACAGCTACGCTCGGAAAACACAACCGGTTACAGGGGAAAGATAGGGTTGCCGCCGAGCTGCAAGATTGGCTCCTTGTTCGCTTTCGAGTTTCGTTACAAAAAATAGTCACAAGCGGGAGCGGGAAGAGTGGCTGAAACGGGTTCTGAAGGATGTAAAAGCACGCGGATTCGAAAATGCATGCAGTCAATAAATGAAACGCTCGATTTTGATTCAAACATTAAAAAAAGACAAAATGGCCCTATGTTAGCAAAATTAAGAGCAGATTTTTTTTCTTAAACCTTATTCTCTTAATACGATCAATTTTAAATTAATCAAAAGATTCCGAGACAACGAAAATTATATTATAATTTTAATTGATTCAAAATGAATGAAAGAATAAAGACTGATTAAGAAAATTAAAATAAATAAATAAGCAATAAATAATGAACATAAAAAATTGCTTGTTTTTGCTACATTAAATTAAGCTTTATAAAGATTTTTGAACATAGAAATATTTCTTGTATTGATATCAAAAGCATTACTTATTTTTTTTCTATAAAAGGAAAAATATACACTTTTCTGATTTAAATGGTACAAAGTTTAGCATTAGCTTAAAAATTCCGAAAGGAAATATATGCCTAGGATGCCCACCTACGGGGGGGGGGGCGATGGGTGCTGTTAGGGGTGTGGCACCCATGTATATGCAAGGGAAAGTTTGAAAGAGTAATAAAAGAAATATGTAGAAGCTTAAAACAAGGTATCCTACCCAGGCCAGGATCTATACATTTTAGGCCTCCCTGCAACAAAATCTGTATAGCCCCTCCCCAGAGGCCATCAGTGTATATTTGTAACGTTAAATAAGTCTTAGTGCTAGGTTTTTTCAATTTTTTTCTTTAATTTCAGAGGCCGTTGGACCCCTTAAGACGTGGGGCACCCCACACTGCGGGGATCCTATCTTGCCCCAACCCACTCCAAAAAAAAAAAAAAAGAGATGAAGAACCTCTGAATATTTTAATGGTTTAGTGGGCACACCTAGTTAATAGATTAATTTGTATAAAGTTGAAAACTGAAATTATATTAATCAGAGGTCATTTTTATTTGAAACTAGATGCAGATAGAAATATTCAGAAATAAATTGGGAAGTTAAGGAGGGGGGGGGGTGTATTTTGACATATTTTTTCAACATTCTTATATGCATAAGAAACAGATGTCTCCGTTATTTTATATTTATTTCTTGAAAGTACACTATCTATTATTTAAAATTTTCAACAATATTTTTATACCAAAACAATACTAGAATGAAAAGTAGTTAGATAGTAGACATTTTTTTAATGAAACAAAATTAAAACAATTCAGAGCACCAAAAAAGGACTTGTACTTATTTTGAATTTTACGACAAAGCAAAAACTAAAAATTGAAAACAATTTAGCATGAGGAAAACTCATTTATTTCATGCAAGTTTTCAGATCAATAGCATGATCTTATTGTTGTAATCTTGTTGTTGTTGTAAACAACATAGATCTCTGTGGTTCAATTTAATTTTTGGTGTTATTGTATCTATAAACTTTATTTAAAACACAAAATTTTCAGCATTTTCATTCGAAAAAGAAAACATTAGTTTAATTAAAAACTTCAGTCACTAATGGGCTAATCTTCAAAAAGTGCAACTTTGCTGTCACATGCCTTTTACAGTTAAAACAAAGGAATAATTTATTATTTTTTAATTTCAGCAAAAATATATCCATTTAAATCTGCCGACAGTTTTTTTTTTTTTGTAATAATTTTTATTTATTTTTTTATTTTTTATTTTTTTTTTGGTTCGCAGCATGTGAATTCTCACCTCCATGTGTTAGAATTTAATTGATTCAAAATAAATAAAGAGATAAAAAAAGGTAAGAAAATGAAAATAAATAAATGAACGACAGATAATGCACATTAGAAATTGCTTGTTTTTGTTTCGGAAAGGCAAACGTTGTAAAGAGTTTTAAATCTAAAAATATTTCCTGTAACCATCTAAAATGCAATATCACGAATTAAAATGGTTTGCTATTAAAAAAAATGCTAATTAAAATTGCATGTTTAAGTTTACGCTGTACAATTTTCTGATTTAAATGTGATTAAGTTAAACATTAAATTAAAAATTTGAAAGAAAAATATGCAAAGGAAAATTTGAAAGCTCAATACTAGAAATAGGTAGATGGTCAAAACGAGGTAACAGCTCCCCCCCCCCCAAAAAAAAAGAAAGAATACCAAGAACCTCTAAATATTTTAGTGGTTCAGTAGGCACTCTTGGTTAAAATATTATTTTGAATAAAGTTGAAAATTATTACTTTAATTTGATGTAGATAGAAATATTCAGAAATATATTGAGGGTTGAGGGGGTGTAATTTGAAACATGACTTATTTTCAACTCATATGAATAAGAAACAAATGTATCTATTGTTATTTATTTATTTCTCTGCATCACATCATGCATCTATTACTTACATTTTGAACAATATTTTCAAATCAAAACAATATTATAAAGAAAAGAAAGTAGACAGTTTCTTAATGAAACAAAGAAAAAAATCATTCCCAGCACCAGTAGAGGACTTGTACTTATTTTCAATGTTTGTGGAAAAGCAATGTTTACATTTAATTTTGACAGAGATTTTAAATACAACTTAGCATGAAGAAAACTCATTCATTCCATACTAACAGTTCAGGTCATTACCACATAAAGATTACAACAAAAGTCTCTAATGTTCAAATTATTTTTTGATGTGGTTACATCTGTAAACTTTAATACAAGCATAGAATTTCTAACATTTTTACACACACACACACACACACAAAAAAAAAAAAAAAAAAAAAAAAGAGAGAGAGAAAACAGAGATATTTTTCTCAATGAGGCAATTAAAATCAAATTCAGGGTACCAAAACAGAATTTGTAGTTTTTATAGATTTTGGGTCAAACTGTTATTGTCAATAACTGCTTAAGTAACAAAATAAGCAAAGATTAATCTTTGTGTTTTCTGAAATGCAACGTAACTTTAAAATATTTACATGTTCAAAATGTGGTTATTATTATCAAATTTTTAAAAATTCTTTACTCCAAAGTATCATTTCCTAAAACTAATAACTATGGACAAAACACAAGTTTAATCAAAAATTTCAGTTGTTTATAAGCATAGAAAAATAAAGAAAATAAATTTTGTTATAGGCTTTACTCCCATCTACTCAATTAGGGAGTTTCGATTAGACAGGGCAAAATATACTGATGCTTGTAATTTATTTTCTTTTATACTATTTGTGAAGTGAATGTTTGTGGAAAAAAAAAAAAACCCTTGATTGAAATAAATTGAATTTTTGTTCAGATTTTTTCATATAGATTGCAATTCCATTCATTACCCTGTATCATGGATGGATGAACATGACCTACATTCCAACATGCTAAAAAATGCTTCCAGAATTTAGTCAGAAACAGAGAAGGTGCATTGACAGTCGGAAGTGGACTAAGATAACAGTTGCTATCTATCCTTTCCAAAATTGGAGTTATTTGCAGTTATTCAAATCCTGTCCTGTAGTTTAAGTGGGGAGAAAAATCTCTTCTTGAGAGGGGGGGGGGATTTCTGGATAACTACACAAAGAGAATAAGCATCAATGAACTGTTCATTTAATGCTGAAATAAACAAACCTAAATATATCTTTCATAATTTTATGTATACCTGAATTTTTTAGCCTTGCATTGAATACCGAAAAATTTATTAAAAATCTAAATTGAAAACAATATTTTTACATGACAAACAAGCATAAACCTTAATGCATTTGTTTTACAAAACAAATTCAAAACTCTAAATTTAGAGACTCAAAACAGAATTCCAGCTATTTCTCAATTTCTGTTGCAAAATCATTGTTTGTTTTACCTCTTTACATTTCAATATTATTATACAAATGAATGATAATAAATATGATAATAGGCGTGACAAATCAGAAATACAGCACTGTTTGTATGAAGAAGATCAAAATTTCATTTAATTACACTATTCAGCATTTAAACACAGAATTTTTGTTGGTTTGCATGTCATTGCTGAAAGTCCTAAGACCATTTTAGCAACAAATTTCCTGAAGTCATCAGCATAATAAGAAGCATAACAAACATGAATGGCATATTATGTATGGAAGTTCATTATTTTTTTTAAACAACTTCATTAGTTTTGATAAAGCTGTCATGCTAAGAAAACTTGGAAAATGATTTCTGGACATCCTTGTAAACTAAATATTGGAGATCATTCTATTATACAATTCTTTAAGGGAACAGTACAATACTATCATGAGTTTTCTAGAACATCTGCATCAGGGCTATAGTTCAGCTAGTAGTTGAGCTTTCTTCAAGTTGCAGAATATCTGGAAGAAACTTAAAAAACATTAAGGGCAAATAAATTTAAAAGCAGAAGTAAAACTCTTCAAATGTGCTAAATCATCAATACGGCTGAACACAAATTGGCAGGAATGTTTTTTTAAACTAGTTCATAAAATTATAACTGTAAAATAAATAAACACACTTTAATTGAAATAGAGCTGTATTTCAACTACTTTGCATTAAGTGTGTTGTAAAATTTAATTTCAAATAACAGGGTGTGTTTTAAAAACACTTGAAAAAGTAAAACACATATTACAGGGGAATATTTTACATAATTTATCAATATCTTTTGACTAGCATAGATTGTTTTTCATTTAATTATGTATATAAAATTATGTACATATTTGTTACTGTGCATCATCTTTGCCTTTAAGAAGAGAAATCAGTTTATGATGACTAAAATAAGTAATGAACGTTTGTGATAATAAATTTTTTAGGAAACGTGAGAAAACTTGCTTATTTTTTCTGCACCTCACTTAGGAATATTCACAACAAAATTGTAGAGGGAGGTGGGGCACGTTGGACAAAGGGACATGTTGTACGGGTTCCAATTATTTGAATAATATTAATATTTTTATTTTATTTTTTGATCAACAAATAGCTCCTATGGTCCTACAAATCCTATAATGAAATCACATGGTACAGTTATATTGAACAAATTTTATTCCAGAAAGTGTTATTTTAGCAGTCCTGAGTACTTTTCAGAAAACTATGAATTAATTTTTTTAATGGTTTTAGTCAAGATTGCGGGGAAAAAAATTGAACTCCTGTCTTAAACTTTTACGTGAATGCCACTACCTCATCAAAGCGCTTACTTGTGATTGTGATTGAAAAAATGTGAGTGCATACTAAAGAAATTAATTATAAACTGTTTTTGTTTGTTTTTAATATATAAATTTAAGTGAAGTAAAAATATAGAGAATGCAATATACTGATGCTTGAATTTAAATTCTTTAAAATAAAGCCACATTTTTTAGTAAATTCATTTATCTATACCTGATATTTCAGCTGGCCACATGAATCAGTTTTAAAAGCCACCACTGTTTTAGAGCATTTGAATTCCCCTTTATTTCAATGTTCTATTTCCTGACAAAAGTATTGATTTTCTAAAGACTTCAACAAATTAAGATAAGCTCTGATAAATTGAATATTTATTTATTTATATATTTATTTTTATGAGTGGTTGAAATGAACTCGGATGCAATTGAATTACTTTTTGAGTGGGTGAGGCAAAATAATGAACATGTAATAAATGAATATAAATAATGAAAGAAAAATTACTTTTAAAGTTGATGCATTATAATAATAATATAAGAAAATAAATAACTCTGATTTAAGGAAGCAGTTACTAAACACTTTACTTTGCATTGGTTGAAAACATCAGATGAATATCAAAATATCCAATATACAGTCGACTCCCGCTACAAAGCGATCCGACTTACGCGAAATGGCTATAACGCGATTTTTTCAACAGTAAAGAATTTTTGAGCTAGCGCGAATTCCTCGCCCGCAACATGAAAATTTTCGGAAAGAAACCGTGGTGAGTAAGTTCTTTTCGTGAACGGACCTTCATCCCTTTAGAATCACTGAGAGCAGAAGTACCCACACTGTACTAGTCTTTTATCGCTTATATAAATAACTACTTCTCATTTTCCATTATTTTTTTTTTTCATTCTAAATGCGAAATTTAACGAAATATAATGACACCTAGGAGCACTGCCTTATCTAAAGTTGGTGAAAATAGAAAGAAAAGAGAACGTTTCTGACAATTAAAGAAAAGGTAAAGCTTCTTGAAAAGCTGAAGCTGAACCAAAAAATGCTTCGAAGGGTAGCACAACAATTAGGTATGACGGTATGAGTGAATCTTCCATACGTACAATTAAAGGTCAAGAAAAGGAAATCCATAAAAGTTCACCGAGTAATAGTATCCAAGCAAAATGCAAAAATTATGAAACTGGAAGCTGTTTTTTTACTGTAAATTAAAGAAACCAGGAAGAGGGGTAATGCCATAGATGGAAACTTTATAAAAGAACCAATGAAGCAACTGTATTTAAAAATATATTAGAATAATTGCAGCATAAATCATCATTTTCACTTTTTTTAAGTTACAAATATCATTACTGAATCAACTGTACGGTACAACTATAGGGCATTTGTTCTCCTTACTACATGCCATACGTACAGTACTGGTTTATTTTATGTCTTTCTTTCCCATTGATCATTGTTTTTGTGCATCATAGCAGTATTTCATGTTGAATAAAACGGCTTTTTTTTAAATACAAATAAAAATTTAGTTCTTTATGTAAGAAACAGTAAGGTATGGTTAAGAAAAGGTTTTTAACTGTTTAAGGTTGTGTTTACACGTGTCTAAAATGATTGGTTATGTTTATAAAACTTTTTACACATACCTTTTTCCACAACGCGAAATTTCGACTTACGCGAGGTGTCTTGGAACGGATCCCTCGCGTAAGTCGGGACTCGACTGTATATCAAAATATCGGATATTTTCGAACCCTGATCTTTACAGATAATCTCAAAACCACACGATGAGTCTTTATTTTAAAATGCAATTATACACTAATTAAAATTTAACTCCACATTAATTGAGATAGGATTATTTAAAAATCATTTTCCCACCAAATATCGAAATTTTTACGAACTTGATGTGGGGTGAGAGCTTCATGTACTTTATTTTTCTGCTTATCTAGAAGAGTAGAATTCTTCTAAAGTTTGATTCCAAGAAACAGGTTGTGCCATAATGACACACGATAGACGTGAAACATTTTAACTATTCATCAAACACTTTTGAACAGATTGTGTTTCTTATTCATATTTTTACATAAAATTATATACATGTGTCCACTGATAATGATCATCTTCTTCCTTCTTAAGAAGAGAAATGATCTGTTTACGACAAATGTACATATTGATCTCCGTGCTGCCTGAACGCAGTACATGCAACCATACAAAATGAGAAAGGAAGCGAGAAGAGTGTAATGTCTCACTTTTCTCCCATACCTGAAGGCAAGAAAGCCACTGCTTTCCTTCTAACCGACATTGCTTATCCCCACCACTTTTCGTCACACAAAAAGATTGGATCATAACTTCAAAGCCCTTGCATAAAAAGTTTCAATTAAAAAATCTTTGATTCAGCATTTTATCATAAAAGTATTGATATTTCAACATGCAAAACTTTAAATGTACCTAATTTCTGACAAACAAGAGCTGTGGCTGGGAGGACTTTTACAATCTCAAAAGCCCATGATAACGGTCCTGATCTCAAAGGTAATTCAACCCTTGTTAAAACTTAATTATGTATCAATCATGGCCATAATTATTTAAAAATCATTTTCTCAATAAAAATAGAAATTTTTACTAACCTGAAGCGAGGTGATAGCATGCACTTTATTCTTCAGGTGATAAAGAAAGAGTAGCATGTAAAGGAAATAACAAGGCAACCTAAAAATTAGTAACCTTAATTAGAGCATAATAAAAAGTACCAACACACTACTTGAAACGAACTTAGAACATCTCAGTTTTCTGTTTACGATGGAACACACAGAGAGTGACATGCTTGTTGAATAAAAAAGAGTAAATTACCAAAATAACCAAAGCTGCCTACAATTCATTAAATTTTTAATAAAATAGTACATTTTAAATTGACTCGCTCAACCTAAAAAATTGATAAAAACTGCTGTGTGTCAAGCAAGTGTTCTACTTCATATCCACCTCAAACGCTTTTGCAAATTCATGTGGTGACATTAATTTCATAATTGAATTGATATTTTTTTTTTACAATTTTTAACTAATAAATATTTGGCAGAAAATGATAACAAATCGTTTTTCCTTAAATCTAAATGTTTTTACAAGATACTGCCAGCAAGCATTGAAAGTTCTATAATTTATAAGCATTTTATTTCCTCTGCATCTCCTTTCAAAAAACAAAAATTTGACACTGTAAATACTTACGTTGCATAAAGAGAAGATTTAACTTGGAGTTTTATAGCTTGAAGGAATATTAAAAACGATACATAAGTCAATTTTTGTCACTGATCGGCAAAAATAAAAGCCCTAACATTAAAACATAAGTTAAAATGGGTTTTAATATCAAGTCACATTTATTTTTAAAAAAAATTCTGCAACATACAGCATTTATAATACAAATCACATTTTAAGACATCCTCACGTACATCACAAGTGTGTGTTTTGTTTACTTCCACTCGTCGCCAAGCACGAAATTGATCGCGCCAAACCGAAAACAGAGATCTATCGTTAAAAAAATTTAATTTACACAATTTAAACTTTTGTCTTGTCTTAAAGTGTTGTTTTTCAATAACGTTGTGATTGGAATAATCGATTTAACAGGAAAACTAACTATAAAAGACCCAAATAAAGTGTCAGAAGGGAATTTTAGCACACCGGAACACATGTTCTTGATATAATTACGCATTAGGTAAAGAAATAGGAATGGACTCACTCAAGTAAAGCTACATACGTATAATTTGAACATTGTAGAACAGTAATATGAGCATTAAAATCTTGGACTCACCTTTAATTTTCCAGATTCTGGGTTTTTCCACAGCACTGTCATACGCTCCATGTTAATCCTACGGGAGAAGAAGAAACACTGCCTCAGGCGGTCTTCGACCAATAGGAAAATGATACCGCGTTGTCGCAACTCTGAAAACTACGTTTTCATATAGGGACTCTAGGTGACATCAGTGAAAGGATGGAGGAGGGAGTCAGAGGAGGTGGGATTGCTTCCAGAAAATTATTGAAATTGACGAATGAAAAATAGTTTTAGTAATCTTTGGTTGTGTTTGGTTGCAAGGAGAAAAGAGTCGGGTATATTCAAGGTGCATGGAGAAATTTTCGAAATTGACGTTAAATATCGCTATTTTAGGAACTTTTTCGAGACTTCAGGGGAAAAGTAATGTTGGAGTTCTCTCCTAAAATTCTTTCAAAATTGAAATCAATTCGAAGCTATTTTTTGTGACCGTAGCTTAGGAAAAATCGCCGCTCTTCCCGAAAATTTTCCGAAACTGAAGCTTTAAATAAGCAGTTTTGGGTTATCGTTGTTGACGTTGCTAGAGTGAGGGAGATTCAATCATCTCCCATTGAAAGTTTTCGAAATTGAAGTTTAAAACGCAAATTTAGGCTGTCTTTGGTGACGGTAAGGGATCTGGCGGCTTTTTTCCGGTAATTTCTTGGCACTATTGTTTCAAAAACCCATTTCTGGCTATATTTGAAAACGATAGGGAAGACGTGAAAAAATTCCGAACCGAAATATTTTTCGGAACTAAAATCCATTTTAGGCTATTTTTGGGAAGGAAGGGCTTTGGGGCTCCCAAGCGGATATTTCTAAAAGCGCAATTTTATGCTATCTTTGGTGACGTTTACAAAACTGGGAAGCTTCGGCGGATCTTTCGGATATTTTTCGATATCAATACCTGAAAAACAAAACTATAGACTTTTGTCCACCTCACTTCGACGATAGATGGGTATATGCCCTAGCGCCGTAAAAAGTCACATAAGCCAGGCAGTTCTCTTCTAGAGTTTTTTAGGAATTGAATTTCCAAAATCGTAATTTAGGCATTGCTTGATTACGATGTGACAAAGAGCGGGCAGGGGTTCAGTGTATCCTCACGAACTGTTTTTTGAAATCGAAGTCAATTTCAAACTGAGGGGGTGGGATTAGGGGCCTCTCTAAAGACGCTAATTGAGACTATCTTTAATAGTAATGTTTGGGAATGGATTTCGGGGCCCTACATCACAAAAATTTCGAAAAAGAATTAGGAAAAAAAAATTAACCAATTTTTTTATGACATTAAGAAGGGCTGTCCTCTGAAAACACATTTTGGATTTTAAAGCCAGCATTTTCAGGCTATGTTTGATTAAGTTAAGTTGGAAGGGGTGAATCAGAGATTTAATTGGGTCCTTAAGATTGGTGGTTCAATCAGCAAAATTTTCCGAAATTAAAGTCCTAAAAACGCCATTTTAAGTCTTCTTTAGTCTCGTCAAGAAGGTCATGGCATCCTTTTGGATCTTCGTTTTGAAGCCACGTTTAAATTTACTACCCGGGGCAAGAGCCCTGATCTGAACCGGGCAGTTCATGAGTGATTTTAATTCGAAAAAAATGCTGTAAAGGGGAAAAAATACAAAATTTTAGTTCATTCATATATATTTGACTCTCAGGGGAATCGCAATTTTCCAGTCTCTCCACGCAGCCGCGATTGTTGAAAACAGAATTTGTTGTTTGAAATGCTTGTGAGAGTATCTAATCAGTATAGCTTTTTTTAAATATAATATATAAAATATGTCTTCATTGTTTAGGTCTATAAAAGCTTGGAGGGTAAAATTAGTGGCCCTGAGTGCTCCTTTTAGAAGGCACCCTTTCATGCTTCAGGAGGGGGCATTTCCCTCATCTCCCCTCCCCTGTATCCATGCCTGATTACCGGTTCTGTCATAAATTTTGCAACCAAATGAAGCATGTGTGTAAAGAGTAGATATTAATGGACAATAAACCAGCACAATGTTCCCTAACAATCTATTTTTCTTAAACTATGCTATGCTGTTGGGAAATCGGCACTTACTTTGATAATTGAACATTTAAAATTTAGCACATTTATTTGACTTATTATTAGTTATCTTTTGAGAAATTCTTGAGGAATTTTGCTTGATTAAAATAACTTTTTGATGCGGCCTGCGGCCGCCCCTTGCTTTGGCCGCCCTTGTGCGGTGCACACTCTGCACACCTGCTAGGATCGGCCCTGACTTTTATATTTAAGAACTGGAAAGTAATTTGGGACTGCTTCCCGATCATTGAAAGCACACATTTTGTTAAACCTTGTTCCGATTGGAAAAGTTTGAATACTGTTTTTTCCTCTTGATTTGCATGGGGTAAATAAATATGTTGAAGTTCTAGGAGGGATTTCAACCCCGATACCCCTCCCGTGGCTGAGCCGCTGAAAGCATGAGGAAATGACGTCGTTATGAATGGAGACTTTTAGAGAACTTACTCAAAGGCGAAATTTTTTGAAGCTATTTTCCCAATTCTGATGGTGATTATACAAGAGAGAACGTTGATGTCATTTATATATATATATTTCATTCTGAAAGGGGTTTTTAAACTATTAGCTTTACTAAAAATATTTGAATATTTTTAATAGGACAGTGGACGTTATTTACAGGTTATGCCCCCCCCTCCCAAATTAGAAAAATAAACGTCAAAACAACCCCCTCTAAAAATTTCAGTGGCGCAGTCTGCGCCATGACCCCCCCCCCCCCTTCCCCACGTGGGTACCCCTGTTTATTTAACAACTGCTACTCCAATTCTAACAGGGATTTTTAGAAATAGATGTCCTCATGATAGGGAATTTTAAGGAACGTTTTTATTCTAATGCAGAGTTTGGGGGGGGGGGGCTAATGAGAACTTTTAGGTGACGTTGTCCTTACTCAGATGGGATTCTTTAAGGACTATTGTTCTGAGGTAAAGGATTTTTAGGGGCTAATATCAAGATTGTACTGGGGGTTTTGGAGCATTGTTGTCCAAATTCCAATGAGGATTCGAAAGATTTGACTGTGGGACTGTTGCATTTATTCTAATAATTCTTTTATACAGTTGATGCTCATTATAACGACCCCTGTTGTCCAAACAAAATCGGTCGCTATAACGAGAGGTCCTTATAACGTATGGCATGTTATAGCCATTTTTTTAAAATGCACGAGTAATTGCTTATAGTTTGCTTCGTTTTAAAAGAGAATAAAAAAAGTAACAATTTAACAAAATAATTTAAAACTTGTTTTGTTAGTTTCTTTCTCTTTTTAAAAATTTTATGCTGCAATTTTTGAAGCTTTCCGCTTTTATAATTAAATAAAAAAATCGTAATGTCCGCTATATTTGTGTTTGGTTTTCGTCACTTCTGACCCTATACCAACAAATAATTCTTTTCAAAGGTAATATTTTACTTTTAGAAACATAAAATGTTTCAACATAAGTTTTCGAATAGTTAGTCATGAGGACAATACAAAAATTGAAACTTAGTTTTGGACGTTATATTGCAATGAACGGTTCAGTTCGGTCGCTCTAATGAACGGTAAAATAACATTGCATCTATGGAATAGGAAATGGGACTTGATGCATCGGTTGCTATAAAGGAAGGGTCGCAGCAATAGGAGGTCGTTCTATAGAGCGTTGACTGCATCTTTCTCCTTATTCATTCCCGTACTTTGATTTTTAGAGGAGTGTAAACTTTATTAGCGAAATTTTCTCATTCAGATGGGAACTTTTAGTGACTCAGGTTCAAACTTGAACCTGATTTTAAGGAACCGTCGCCATTATTCCGACTTATGGCAATTTTCCATTATTTATTTTCTTTATTAAACTCCAATTGTTGAGCACACGTCATTTGACATAACTTTTATTTTCGAGGTGGACTGGCCAACGCAACTAGCGTTTTGTACAATATGTGGATGTATTTTGTATCATTATTATGCAAATGAGATAAATTACATTGCTTTTGGAAGAAAGAATTCACAAAAGAAAAATCTCTCCAATATTTCGAACAACAATTTATTTGAATGCTTTACACAATTAAATATTTTTTCTCAATCGTATATACAGTACATCAGCATTACAATTCTCTGTAAAATAATTATATTAAAATATACAGTTTCCTACCTTAAGCTGGGAAAAATATTGTTTGACTGAAGCATGGCAGATTTGGACTTTGTATAATTAGGAGTATTTGAACAAGTGAGAAAAAATAGTTTTCTTCTCATTGCGTTCGATTAGTTTCCATTTTGAAATGGGAACAGCGTAATTTTGGACTTGCCAACGGATGGTGAGTTGGGACTACCACAGTATAATGTAATCAATGAATACAAGATACATTTCACATTATTTAGGTTGTGCAAAGTGCAACCTTATAATTTTTTGCTTTTGAAACAGATCTCTTAGTATTCCACTTTCTTCTTGCATCTACACATTTTATAACAATTTATGTTTATAAACTTCCAAATTCATGGCTAGGACGAAATAACATTTTTTTTTCTTCTGAAATCATAAAACATTATAAAACTGAAATAAGAATTATAGAAATTGAGAGGCAATTATTATTGCTGTGAGTTTCAATAGCTGTTATAAGTGATTATTATTGCTGTGCTATAAGAATTTCAGCCAGTAATCGAGAATTTCTCATTGCTATTAGACAGTAATGTAGTTGGGGAAAAAATATTTGGGGGGGGGGGACTCACCAAAAGAAAAGGAGGGTTGAAACCAATTCACATTACATTTTCATTATTTTTACAATAAAAAAACAAACATTTCGCAGAACATCGCCCCAACCCTCTACTTAATAACAGCAAAAAGAATACAAGACACTACTATGAAATTTGTATTGCTATCAATGCAATTATAATGCTTTTATGATCTCAACTAAATTTTGCATAAAGGTAAACATTCTATCAGCAAAAACCTTTTTTTTTTTTGAATTTCAAGAGGTTTTGTGCTTTTTAATAGGGAAAAACGCTTATTTTGAGCTATAACTCTTTCTTTTTTTTTAAAGCACAAAATGCAAGCTATATTAAATACTGCGTAATTCCAATTACCACTCATACTTTTTCAGGTTGCTCGCCATACGGAGAAAATTGGGAACAGGTTGGCCTTCCCCATTTAAAACCATGGGTTTTGAAATAAAAACAGAAACGAAAGCTCTGGTAGACTTTTGATGGTAATTATCTGTGACTGACTACAGCCAATTGACTATTGAAACTTTCCATGCTAGTGTGAGATGATTTACGTCTCAAGTCACACCAAGGGTTCGTACTCAATTTCAGAAATAAAATGAAGGAGTTTTGGAGGAGTTTTGAAGAAGTAAAATGAGATTTTGAAGGAGTATAATAGGCTGTCATTAAATGATGTGGCACTTTTTTTCAACATATTTGACCCCCTTTCGTCACTATGTGTCACACTTCACCTACTCCTTGTTACACGTCATAGTTTTCATAAAAATATTGTTACAATAACTGTGTGATGTCACTTATTGTCCTCCTATCTCTTGTCGCCCCTCTGTCACAATTTCATGAACCCATCTCCCTCCTCCACAAGGCATGACATCACTTGTGATGACCTTTTTACAATATTATAACTGTGATTTACTAAACAATTGTTCTTTTAATACAATCGCTTAATGTAGAACATCTACTCCTGTATTTTTAAAAATTTAAATATTAATTATTCAACCTGACTTTTGCTGCTGAGTGTGGTGAAGAGTAAAATAATAATCATAAAACTTGAAAAAATAGCCAAGCACCATTTAGGCATGTTTTACTTCACTTATGAAATGTCTTAGTCCATCTAATAATAGTTTTACCTTCAACTTTTACGACTTCTGTGATTAATCTGTAAATCACATTTTTATGAAAAAAATAAATAAACGAAATTACTACATTAAAACTTCCTTTATACCTTCGCTCTTGTGACAAAGTTAAGTTGTCGATCGAAGTATTTTAAGTTTCTATCATAGAGGAACGTTATGTAGTCTTGAACTTAAAAAAGAAGGAGTTTTGAAGGAGTTAAAACCAAAATGAAGGAGTCTGAAAGGCCCCTCGAAAAAATTTCCTAAATGAAGGAATATTGGAGGAATTTTGAAGGAGCGTACAAACAAAATCCTCTGAAAAAAGAGAAAAAATCCTCTTTTTTCTCCCTTTCCTTCAAATTGCGCTCTAATAATATGGGCACAGATAATATTTGGGAACAACTGTTTTTAGGGAACACACAATAAATTTCTCGAAACATATTTTGTTAAAATTATTTTATATTATAAGTTTTCAACTTTTGTCTCTTTTTTTTTGGCATGTTCAACAATTTTGTTTATTTCTTTATTTCACAATCTCTTTTTCCCCTAAGTTTTTATAAAAATATTTTTTTGCATTCTTGTACATTATATGCTACACTGTGTACATAAACTGTATGCTAGTACATTTCAACCATTTTTTTATGATGACAATATTCTCTAAAAACTCGGTAACTTTTTCTCCCCTTTTCAATTCCTTTTTTTATTTCCAATCTTTTTTTCCTCAGGACAAATTTTTCAAGTCATCATTAAAATGAACTGATTCGCAACCAGAGGCCACAAGACTATGCAAAAACTCAAGATTGGCAGGGATACATTGAAAATTAATGGTGTTTAATTGAGCTATTTTACATATAAGTGTACTTCTCTTACGTTATGATTTTTTTTTTCATTACTTATGCTGTATTTATATGCTGTTTGGATGATAATATATTTATTTACTTTTTTTTGAGCAATCACGGTTGCTTATTGTTCTCATTTGACTGTTTTGGCGTGCTATCATTTTGTTTTCCCACCAGCACCCTCTGCAGCATCACCGTCGACCGACTCCTCACGATGCTGCTCCTCTTGCGAAAGCCGTCTCCAGGTTGCATCCATGTCCTACACACACGCGCATACATACACGCACTTACATGCACACACACATATACATATATACACCTACACACATACATACACAAACATACATACACACACCTACTCACTCACATGCACACAACTACCCACACACACATACACAAACACACACACACAAATGTCTACACACACATACACGTACTCCTACACACAAACACACGCCTACATACACACACGCTCGTGATTGCGAAAAACATAATTTGAATTCAAGATGTCAAAATTCAATTTAATTTTATTATTATTAACTTATGCTATAAACTGGCCCTAAGTAGAGTTCTTTTTTGAGTGATAGGAGTTAGTCAGGCTATTGTTATAGCCAAGTCAGAACAAACAACGTAAGTAGAAGCACAAATTTGTGCTTCTACTTACGTTGTTTGTTCTGACTTTACTATTCAGCACAAAGGTATTTATTTATCTTATTGTTATAGCCTTTACTCCCATCTATTTAATCAGGGAGTTTTGAATAGACAGGGCAAAATACAATGATATTTTTGTAATTTATTTCATTTTATTTTATTTGCAAAATGAATTTTTAGTAAAAAAAATTGATTGGAATAAATTGAATATGTATACCAGGGTGGTTCAAAAAAACTTTTTTTCAGCTAGTGTCCAGGACACCCCCCATTTTTTTAAGACTTACTAATAGTATTATGCTGTAAAGGTTTTAGCTTCTTACTCAAATTTTAAGAGGGTGCTCAATGATCCTTCCATTTAACATTAGTCGTAGCATAGAAAATGCCACAAATTTAGAAACATTTAATTTCTCCAGCTGTTTTTTATGCAATCACGATTGCTTATTGTTCTCATTTGACTGTTTTGAAGTTCCTATGATTTTATTTTCCCATCGCCACCCTCTCGATGCTGCTAATCTAGCGGAAACCGTCTCCAAGTTGCGCCCATATCCTACACACACTCATGCCTGCACACAGACACAAACACATATGCCTACATACATACACACACACCAACGCCTACACACACAGCACTGCATACACAACACGCACACACATGCATACATACATGCACCCACACACATGCGCATACACAAACACACGCGCACATTCATACACACACACGCTCGTGATTGCGAAAAACATAATTTAAATTCAAGATGCCAAAAATTCAAATTAATATAGTTTTTTTTTTGTGAATAATTATTTTATTGCATACTAGTGGCACCCGCATGACTTCGCCCGTAATAGAAAAATTAAAGGTCTTTTGGTTCGCCTGTATATTTACAAATAATGTACGGTGAATTTTCTCGCCAATTGGCTTGTACCGACGTTACGGTTCCACGTTATGATAATTTCGTATCTCGCCAATTGGCTTGTGCCCATGTTACGGTTCCACGTTATGATAATTTCGTAATTTATGATAGTTTTTTTTTTCTTAAAATTTGAATAAAAAACGAACCACATCGAATTTTCAAAAAATCGCTTGGAGGTGCACACCCCCATGCTACATACTAACTTTGTGCCAAATTTCATGAAAATCGGCCGAACGGTCTAGGCGCTATGCGCGTCACAGGCATCCTACAGACATCCTCCGGACAGAGAGACTTTCTGCTTTATTATTAGTAAAGATTACTCGTGTATATTATGATATGTAGCATTGTTTTTTTTAGTTCAATGTATTTTTTTAACCCCCCCTCCCCATACTAATGAAGTTTGGGGGAGGGGGTTGAGCACCTTCTTTCAGTTGAAATGGGAAGCTAAAATTTGACCAGTATATTACCATCAACAAGTCTAAAAATATTGAGCGGTGTCCTGTTATCTAGGAGAAACTTTTTTTTAAATGTATTTCTGAACCACCCTAATGTATACACAACACACGTGTGTGCAAATATAAATTCCTCATGATTTGAAAAAACGTCAATATTAATAGTTATTTGAATAGCCTATGGAGAAAAAGCTAAACCCATGTCAAAAGATGAACATGTTTTATGTTTTCTCATGGAGGCATGCCCACTAATGGAGTCAACACCCTTGAGTGCAATGTGTACGTATGTGTATGCGTAGTAAACTGGCTGCAACCCAAGAATGATTAAAACCAAATGATTTCCCTTTGGATATAATCATAAATTTACTGTATTATAAAAATACTGTCAGTAATTTATACACCATTTCTTCTACCGCTTAAAAAACATTCGATAAAATCTATAAACTTTCACACAGTTAAAAACAAAGCAACAACCCAATAAAGTGAAATTTACCTCTTAGAATTTCAAAACAATAACATATTGGAAAAATCTATACTTCAATTCATAACAATGATAATTGAATTATTAACAATCTCTAATATTTTTGAAAAAACTTACTAAAAAACATACACATCTCTTCACTGCTTAAAAATAAATTTTTATACATCTGAAATATCTTCATTTAAACATCTATACACATAATAAGCAACGAGTCGATAATGATTGATGCTGACTTTCAAACACGCTAATTTTGACTCTGAGCTGCCATTGTGAGTCAAAACTAATCTTGAAATTCAAAGGCTGAATAAAAATGACTATTTACAAAGATGAATACTCGAGGGATATTTCAAGAGAGAACTTGTCAATGAAATATATCCAGCTCTTTCACACAAAAATATTTCTGCTATAATGATTCAAAAACAAACAACACAATAATTGCTTTTAATACTTTGTAAATAACGGACCAGCTACACCGGTTTTGATGTCCACAAGCTATTCTTAGTACCAACCACATTTTCATCTCGACGTTATCTACATACATAGTAAGTTTGGGCACTGATTTTACTAAGTCCAACAAAAATGTATGACAGATAGCTCACCAACAAGATTCATCAACTCACGGCAAAAGGCTCTTTGTTGCCTAAACAATAGATTATCATCATAGTCATTATTATCAACATTTCTACATTGGACTTTGTAACATCTGCAAATAAATCATACAAGATGTTCATAATTTCGCACTTTACTTTAGGAACGGACAAAGAAAAAGAGAGTTAAAATAGTATTAACACTCGGGGGGGGGGGGGGGTGCCCACAGGTGGGAGGGGGGGAGGAGATAATGGCGCAAGTTGCTCCATCAAGATTTAAAGTTTTTTTTTTAAATTTCTTTGTTTATTCATTTAAATTTACTTATTTATTGATTTATTTTAAATTTAAATTATTTATGTTATTCTGTTTATATTTTATTTCATTTACTTATATAGTTTGTCTTTGTGTATGTCATTGGCATAGCACAGAACTTAATAATAATAATATTTAAAAATGAATATTGCATAAAATATAAATAAAATAAAAAAGGGAAAGAGTAGAGATTTCTTTTTTTTTGGAGGGGGAGGGGGGGGTTCGCCATTGAACTTGGGAGGGGGGGGACCCCTGTTCATACTTAAGATTTCTGTAGTTTGTTACCATTGTTTTACAGACAAAGGTATCAGTACTTGTCAAATTTTCAGAATATACACATTTAATCATGTATAAAATACTAAGTTATTGCTATTATAACTGACTCTTAAAGTAAAATTGTATGCAGCTCTTAATTTTTGCGTAATACTTACAAAAAATTTTAACGATACAAACATTTAATTCCATGTATTAGTTATAGACAAATTTTTCATTTAAATGTAATTTCATATGTATATGTATGTATATGTTACAGTAAAAAACTAGAATCTAGTAAATGCTGAAGTTCGCAAAGCAAGACTTTCCCAGTGAATGTTGAGATTTAAAAATTTCGATCTGAAATCAAGTAACATATATAATGTGGATTAGAATTAAAAAGTTAATCTGTAATACTTCCTTTTACATAACTTATACAAATTGAATTTGTAAACTTTCCAAATTAAATAACATCAGGATTCATACCTTTTATCAATGACCAATTTTCGGTAATTTTAATGCAGTTTAAGACTAAATTCTAGCAGCCATTTAATTGATTTGTTTTTGCAAATTATTTCTCAGAACCACAATATTTCTGAAAGAATTAAAATTTATTTGAAATGTCAAAACAAAAGACCATTATAAAAGCTGTATTTTACTGCATTTATATGGAGTTACCTAGAAATTATGAGGGAGGGGGGGGGGGGGACATGATTTTTTTATAGGTAGTTCTGTGACTTTCAAGAAAACATACTTTCTTTGTTAGTTTTAAAGCTTTTTCTGTTTGAAATTGAATAAAGAAAACAATTTACAAATTTAAATTCTGAAAGTTCTCAAGACAGAAAAAAAAGCTTTTATAAGACAATTATGTTCATTAAAAGAGATAAATTAGATCAAGTTGATTCATGTGCAAGAAAAAAAAAAACAAATTTTGAACAAACATGTTCAAAACGCCGAAAATTGACCAAAAAAAAAAAAAAAAAAATCATTTCAGAGAAATTAACTTCAGAATTATTTTTAAAAGCTTTGAGTGAGTGTGGTTTTCAACTTCTAAAAACCAATTTTAAAACAATGTTTTTCTCGTAAATGACATTTTAAACATTGATAAACAAGGAAGGAAATTATTATTAAACTTAAAAACCAAACTACAGAGTTTCTAGACCGACATTCTTTCAACAGAAAATGGATAACCATCTACTTATTTTCATAAGCACTTTAAATCACAGAAATATTTGTAAAATAACATAATCCAATAGAGGCTTACAGGACAATAATTTTTCAAAATTTAATATTGAAACCCACAGATTAAAAAAAAAAATCATGCTAATTAAGACATAGTGCTTTACAAAGGAAAAAAAAAAGATAAGTACATTACTAAAAACATTATGAACATCTATGAACATTATCATTAACCCCTTGCAATATTCACAACTGGCCTTACTGCGCACAAGTGACATGACGGAGGTCAAAAGGCAGACATTCTGATACTTCACCGGTGAATAAAAAAAAGTCCAACTGCGGACATGAACGAAGGGAATCTCTGTATCACTAAATGAACACACAAAACACTTTGATTTCAAACGCATGCACTTCCAGGTTCCTTCAGATGGTGGAAATGGGGCTGTCCACCCCTGCTCCGGCAAGTTGGAGGTGCAAGCGATTCATGTCCCTTTTCGCCAGCGACAAATCTGTGGTCAGTTTGACTTCTTTTTCTTTCAGCTTTCTCACCTCTCCCTGGCACGCCTGGAGATGGGGGGAAAATATTAATACAATCTTCATAAAAACTGTCAGATTTTTAATTTAAACTTTCACAAAAAGTGAGAGAATCACTTAATTTGAAAAATAAAAAAAAAGAATCATTAAAAATACGTTTTTGCATCATGCAGAATCAATCCTTTTTCGATGTAAACATTGCATCACGTTGTGACGTGCGATCGGTCGCGATAACTCAGTCAAATGAATGGACTTTTGGGTGAACTGAGTCACCAGTTCATTGTATCTTATAACCGCGAGAGTTTTTTTTAGATTGAGTTACTTTTTGATTGGCAACACATCTTTAACTTTCTTGCATTGGCAACACATCTTGTGTTTTGCATATTCTTAACTTGAAAGCCATGTGAAGACTTTAAATACTTTGAGCGATCTTTCTCTCTCACCTCTCGTAGCCGTCATGTAGTACTTTGTAGTAATTTGTCATGTCTGCCAGTGCTCTTTACTCCTGGCAGGTCGTAATACAACGTGATGTCAATTTTAAAGTTCTAAAATGCCTTTAGGCCTATTTTGTGTGTTACGGTAATGCTTTATATTCCACGGAACCAGCATGTTCGTAAATTGAACTTTGTTTCGTTGTATCATAGCGGCTGATATATTTATTTTTCAAAATGTTTTTTTAAATATTAATGAAGATGTTGTTCTACAATTTAAGCAATCTCTAAAGATAATAAATACAGATTTTTTTTTGAGGAAAAATGCTCCACGTGTTTTTTATTTTCTTCAACTTCAGGCTGTGGACATGTTTTGCAGGTTCACTTCTACTAGCGGTGTAGTCAGTCTAATTTCACTACACTTAATGCTCACAAAAACACACAAGAATTCATGAGCACACATAGGGGGGCAAGTAGGGGCTCAAGCCCCTCCCCCCTTCCCTAGAAATTGATACTTCCTTGCTTTTAGTACTCTTTTCTTTGCAAAAATGTAAAAACATTTCTTCTCCAGCCATTAACCCGTTCGGGGCGGCAGTCTGCAGAAGATAGCGCTCCCTCAGGATGGCAGCTGTTACATGCGGACTGTGCGCACAGGCCGGGGCAATTTCTCCCGCTAAGCCTAATATGCAATTTCGGAAAGTACGCATACATAATAATGGATAAAATGTATATTTTAAGCAGAAATGAAACCATTTTTTAATATATGATAAAATATATCAAAATTTTAATCATAACAAAAAATTGGATGAAAATAATTGATACTTAACAATAAAAATGCAAAATATATTGTTTTTTACAATAACTAAAAGTACCAGAATTAAACAATATATTTTCTACAAAACAGGAAAAATATTTGCGCTTAATACTATGAAATACTTGAAGAATATTGTAACAATTCATATTTTAAAGCTGCATGAAAAATTTCAAAGCACAGATAAATGCGCATTGAGCATTTTACACTCATAAGTAGTGTTACGTCTTTTATTCTGCTTTTACCAAATGACACATCGCTGTCTAAGTTCTTTACCTTCTTTTTTTTTTCAGTGTATGATTTTCGAAAGTAACTACTGTATGAAGAACTCCAACAAAAATAATTTATCGTTGTTTCAGTGTGACCCATAAGATCCATAGATGGATCAGTCATAAATTAAGATATTTCCTCTTCGGAAAGATGACGAGTTCACCATGGCTACCAAATGAACATAAAAGTATAACCCCTTGCTAGAATATCTCCCCTCCAATCTCATTATAAATGGAACCGAAACTAGAAAGAACCACTTTAAAATGAGTATACGTTTCCCTTCTCACTTGCGAGCACATGTTTATATTTTCTTTCACGAAATCCAATAAATCACAGACACTTGACAGACCCCATTCTGACGCTAGACAGAGAAATACTAATGCAGGAGAGCAATCATTTGAATGGAACATGGATAAGTAACATTTCGTTCCAAATCCAAAACCCAAAATAGCGTTGTTAGGCCGGCTGCATACCACTTACCGTAACGCACGGATGCATTTTTCGTCTCTGAAAAACCACCTAGCGCTGACACAAAGACACGTTGTTCGTCCTGAACGGATTAATGAATAAGTTATTTAATTTGTCAAACTGAAATAACTTTAATCTGCAATAAAATCGGTTTCCACGGGGAAAATATTCTGTTAAATAATTTGGAAAATATCTGAGCCCCCCCCCCCCCTTAAAATTTTGCAAATGGGCACCCATGAAAGAATTTTTTGAAATGCCATAGCGCAATCCAATTAGCTCAAAGAAAGAGCAACTGGAGACATAGATCAAGATTGCTACGCACTTTGAGAAATGAAATTCCCTGACTTATCTCAGTTTCAGAAAGAAAAAATAATGCTTTAAACTCTTGAACTTATGTTTGAATTTACAGCTTTTTGAAGCAATCTAAAAACTATGATTTCCTTTGAAACATAAAGCAAAAAAAAAAAAAAAAAGGGTAATTTTTTGGGTGAGTACTTACTGCATATGCAAATACAGATATCTGTTCCGTTTTGAAGCAGTGGGTAGAGGATATGACATGCTGCAACACTTTATGAGGCAAAACATGTTTCACCAGGTCTGTTTTCACGATTTATGTCAAAATTAAGGATTTCTCATGACTTAATTGATCAAAATAAAATTTCCTGACAGTTGTCCCCCAATTTCCCTGTAAGTTCTAATCTGAGAAGGAAAAAAAAAGTCTCAGAATGCTCAGAAAAGTGCCAAGATGATTTTACAGGTTAAAAATCTTAGCAAGATTTAAAAAGAAAACAAAAGCAGTAATGGAAAAAGTAATTGAATACCCAATTTTCTCCTTAATTTATAGCATGGTTACTTGCTTTATTTATTGTGCATTTTAAGTTTTTGCTATTTCCATTTTTTATTCCTCTTTATTTTTACAAAAAATACAAAGAAATTCTTTACAGATGCAATATATTTTGAAGAGAGAAATAAAATTAGCAATTTATTTCCTTCAAATGGCACAAACATTGAGGGGAAAAAAAAAAAACTAACAAACACAAAAGTTTTTTGTCACCAAGATCCCCCCCCCCTTACCTAAAATTTTTTGCACACCTCTATCAACTACGCTGAACAAGAAAACGAATAATTGAAGAAATAAACAAAAATGTCCTGTTCTTTAACAAGAGCTTCAATGAAAATGATCTTCTATAGTTCCTGATACATGATTTAAAAAATAAATTTCTTAAAAATTATTCTTCATCTGTATAAGTACTAAAAGAACTAAAATAGAAGTTACTTCTAAATAAAAAGTTGGTTGAAAAAAAAAAAAAATTACTTGAATTTCCGTAATTTAATCACTCTAGTAGGGCATTAGGGAACTTGCAAATCTTTATCTTTCTTTACTAATAATAAAGCTGAAAGCCTTTCTGTCTGGATGTCCGGAGGATGTCTGGATCTCTGTGATGTGCATATCACCTAGACCGTTCGGCCGATTTTCATGAAATTTGGCGCAAAGTTAGTTTGTAGCTGGGGGTGTGCACCTGGAAGCGATTTTTCGAAAATTCGATCTTGTTCTTTTTCTATTCCAATTTTAAGAACAAAATTATCATAAGATGGACGAGTAAATGACGAAATTATCATAACGTGGAACCGTAACAAGGGCACAAGCCAATTGGCGAGATACGAAATTATCATAACGTGGAACCGTAACATGGGTACAAGCCAATTGGCGAGAAAATTCACCACACATGATTTGTAAATATACAGGCAAACCAAAAGACCTTTTAATTTTTCTATTACGGGCAAAGTCGTGTGGGTACCACTAGTTTTTGAATAAAGATACATTTTAAAACTCTTACATACTAAATTAAAAACATTTCAGAGTGAGCAGCATTTATTAAAGGAAAAAAAATTACCAAATTGTGCTTTATCAATTCTAACTTGTCACTTTTCAGTTTACTAACTTCTTGCTTCAAGACATCCAGTTGCTTTGCAAGAGCTGTGAAACAAAGAAAAAAACATTGAAGCACATGAATAATACATATTGCATAGTAAAATGAAAGGTTTTTGTTGTTATTCTAATATTCTGACGTGTACCCTTAAAAATTAACACATCATACCTGCCAACCTCCGAGAAAAAAAATCCGGAAGATTTTTTTATTTTTATCCACAAGATTTTAACGCAAAATAAAAAATCAAACAGGACACCTACCCTCTTTACATTTAACAATATATTAGTTATGAATTTCATATCAATTGAAATTACTTTCGTTTAGTAAATATTACTTTTATTGCTTTCTTTAAAAGTTTGGAAATAACATTTGTTACTCATCTTAAAAAAAGAACGAAGCAAAAACAGCTCGAATTGAGAGAACGAGAAGATAACTGGCGCCGAAATTGTGCCCCTAGTTGCCCGCCGCGACGCTTGCTTTGATTGGATCCCGATGAAGTCATGCGCTGTATCACTCAGTGACGTCATAATCTTGCCTCGCTTCTTCTCGTGCCATTCTCTTACGGCAACCTTTCCTTGGCTACTTGGCCTAAAACGCGGTGCCGCGTTCCACAAAAGTATCGTTAGCGCCAAAATTGGCGAGATACTATTTTTTTCCTACAAAACGTGAAAAATCCGGAAGATTTTGCTCATAACCGGAAAAACGGAAAAAGACATAAAAATACGTAAAACTTCCCGGAAATCCGGAAGGGTTGGCAGGTATGACACATGCATTGTTTACACTGAAAAATGACACTACAAATCCAACAAATGACAAACAAAATTACTGATCATTCTATATTCCAATCTTGTTAGCTTAGTTAAGATCGGGGACCCCTGATTCAGAACATTACTGTCCGACCACGGATTGTATGGAATTTTCAAACGTCCAGATAAGAGGAATCTATGTGAATAAGGGGGAAAAGTAAAAATTTGTTGCGCGTATTCCGCTCATTTGAAAGAGACTCTGCTGCTGCAAAAGCTGACATCACTAAAATAATAGATTCGTCCATTTCCGGCCGTAAAACGGATGTTTGTCTTTCCATACAATACGTGGTCAGACAGTAACTAAGGACTCTATTTGTAATCAATTTCATCCCTTTCATAGGGAACAGTTAATTATTATAGGTGAGGAGCATTTTTCGTACTCTGTTCCAAGAATCAAATCCGAAGAATCCAAGAATATTTTGGGCTTTAGACATAACTGAAGAACCAAACATCCTCATATATAATATCCAATGATCAAGTAACACATGAGTTTCAACAATGAAACATACGCCACGGCATGATCATTTGATAATATTGTTACAAATCCTGTAAATAGTAATTATTGTAGTAACGTAACCTGTAAATAATTTCCCGTAATGAATATACAACCCCTTAACATATGGCTAAAGTATACAACCCCCTATTCTTTTTTTCTTATTTCATTCACTGATTTTATCAATGAAAGTGTAGTTGTAGAACGTTGTAGCTTTTTCTGGAATATTTGAGATCTCTCTTTTCGGTGTGTATATAAACGGTTACGCTGGAGAGGGGAGGGAGTTTCGATTCAGATTCCGAACTGAGAGTGTGTATTAGCTCTGTTTATAGCGAGGCATTTCGCTGTGTTGTTTTCGTATTTGGAAGTAAATACGTGTGTAAACGTTGAGTTTACGGTGTTGTGTGATAATTGCTTAATTGCTGATGAATAATTTTGCAGTGGTTGACGATCTTTCCTGTACATAGTGTAAATAAATTTCCTGTGTTTTTATCAAGAACTGTGTTTTCATTTCAAGAAAGTGGAAGTCGCACCGAATCCGTTACAATATGTTTTGGTAATGTTTGACATGCAGGGAAAAGCTTTATCGTGACAGGGCTGAACTGGATCTGGTCACAACTGTTTTACTGGCAAAACTGTGTCATTTCAGGGAAATAAAGAAACGAAAAAATGTTCAAGACATCCGCTACCTACCGGAGTTTAGGCGAAATCCACTAGTGTTAGGGTTAAAGTTTCAACCATCAAAATATCACCAAACAGGCAATGGCTTCTGTAGTGTAATCCACATTCATTCTGTTTCATTTGGTTTCGATTTCCGGCGAGTCAATTTTTTTTATCTTTGAGAGCCTTTGCGGTGATCTTTTTCCCTCGCGATCGTGAAGCTTTCTGATGACGTCATTGATTCGCATTTGTGAGGTCACTGAACTTTTAGCCAACCGCCAGAAAGTTTTGGTTTAGAATTGATTGTATTGGACGCGGAACCGCTTCGAGTCGGATTTTGGATGATGTAATATTTGTTCTAGAAACTTCCATGGAAAAGTTGATAAAAAGGCGACGTAACGTTTTTACTTTCTTCTATATCTAATATATAGAAGAAAGTATTGGATTCGTGCAAATTTTCGAATTTCGAAGGATTCGAACGTTTTGAGGTGTCCTGAGTCCATTTCGACTATTTTTGGAAAATGTCTGTCTGTCTGTGTGTATGTATGTGTGTGTATGTGTGTGTGTGTGTGTGTGTGTATGTGTGTCACGTCTGTGTGTGACCAGTTTTTTGTGGCCGCTCTACAGCAAAAACTATCGTATGAAATTGAACGAAATTTGGTGCACATATGTGACCCTATGTGAACTTGTGCCCATTGGTTTTTGGCGCGAATTCCTCCAAGGGGGGTGGAGCAATGGGACGTTTTTTGAGTTATGCGTGATTGCTATTCCTCAGGAAGTAACTGGCGGAATCAAACAAAATTTGGTCCATATGTTGCCCCTAACAGGGCAGGTGCTGATTCAATTTTGGTGTCAATAGCTCAAACGGGGGTTGAGTTATAGAACGTTTTCTGTCGTGAATTGTGACTGCTGTATCTCAAGAAATAACGAACGGAATCAAACAAAATTTTTTTGACAAGTAGCCCTTAGTGGGTATAAGAGCTGATTTTGTTTTGGTGTCAACAGCTAGAAAGGGGGTAGCGCAATCGCCCGTTCTTTTTTTCCATTGTGAGTGCCCTATCTCAAGAAGTAATGCTACGTTCTGGTTGAAATTTGGAATAAATGTGAATCCATATGTAAACAGGCTTAGGTTCAATTTTGACACCAATCGCTCCAAGGTGTTTTTTTTTTTTTTTAATAAAAATAGCTTTATTAATGCAACAATAAGAAAGATAAATCGTAATAGATTGTCGTCCGCGTATTTCTCGTGATTTTAATTGTATGGAAATGATCGGAAATATTATCTCAATGATTTAAAATTTTGAACTGTTGCCATCTTATGTTTGTTAACAAATAAAATATTTGTATTTAATTCAAGCAAGGCTTTTAAAGTAACTTTCAATTTTCGCTCTTTGCTTTGCTTTTACAATAATTCAGACATTGGGATGGTCGTCAAGTTTTTGCATGTGTAATTTTGTTTTTGTTAGGAATATTGCTTCCTCGTCAAGCATGGGGAGGGATCAGAAAAAGGAAAAATATAGAAGAAAGTTTCGTGATGGCCACAACATACTAGTTTAAGGGGAGATCATATTTTTTGCGTGCATCGGAATGCCGTGTTGAAGAGCGAAGGGTTTTGGCCCCATAGCTCGGCCGAGTATGGTTCCAAAGCGGCCGTTTAGTTTTGTGTGTATGAAATAGATGAGTGATTGCCTCTCATTATGATTTACTGCGGTGCCACGATATTCTGATATGATGTAACCACACATTTGTCCTGCCACTGTTATGCGTGGTAGTTGAAACCTTGCTTCTCGTTTGCAAAAATGTGGTAAAATGGTACGAATAAACTGGATATGCTCACGAACTCTCTTGGATTATTTTCACTTGGACTTTCAGCTCTTCGTTACCTGGTGCCATGAGAACTTCATGTGAACGTGAGTAACCTTCGTTAAAATATCTGGTCTCCATTCTTTGTAATGCCAACTTCAAAATTTATGTATTTGGTTTCATGATGTATTTTCACATTATTTCTGAGTTGGAGTTCTCCCATAACAACAAAATCGTATGATCTCGCAGTCAGATCAAACTACTTGTGGATTCACTTTGTCGCGGGGTGAATTCACCGTCCTTGGGTTTATTTTGAAATGTCTTTTGTTTATTTAAACGCTCACCACTATACTGTATCACGGGCCGAACATAAGTTAACATAGTCTTTTTCTAACTCCGTAAAGGAGTTCCCTAATTCCTTTATGGTCATTTTTGTTAAAGTAGAGCTTAACCTTTTTCTCTTTTACTCGGTGCAAAGAAGCACGTCTTAATCTAGGCCCAAAGTCAGCAAATTCATTTCTACTTCTTTGAATGATTTTCTTAGCCCCCCCTTCACATGCCCGAACTACGCGACAGCTTCGTTCAAATGTAGAAGCAATTTTCACCTGTTATACCTTGAGGGACGACTTTCTAGTCTCTTAATAATATGACATCCTTTCTTCAACAAACAAATTCACCAAATCTATAAAATCAATGTTTCTTCCTTCCCCTTTCCCAAACGTAAGGAATTAAAAAAATAAAAAATCATATCGATCCCTGAAGTAACAATTTAGGGACATCCATCAAAAGCAGTGAAAACTTACCTTCTGTCTGTGAACAGTTTGAGCAGGCAGCAGCCGGATTCTGCTCTTTGGAATCGGAGACTTGCTCCATCTCCAGACTGTTGAGGCTGAAGGAGTCCGACTCCAGCAGCCTGATGGGGGGTGGGGTGTCGGGACTCGAGATGGGGGTGCTGCTCGTGCTGCCGTGAGCTCTCACCCAGGGGGGCGTGTTGCCACCAGAGTTCAGGGAGTCCAGACTCCTGTTGTGGAATTCCCTACTGGAATGGAAAACGATATCATTCAATTTAGAAACGGACATAAAAGGAGTCATGCAGAATACATAAACGAAATTAACGCAGGATGTCAACAAATTAGTTGGTCAATTTTGTAACTTAAGAACAGGGGTGTGCGCAGAAATTTTGGGACTCCTTACAAATGACTTTTACGCACCCCTCCATATTGTTTACCCTACATAAATTTATTTCCTCATTTAAAAAATTTTGGGCCCCCTTCAGGCTCGGGACAACAGGTGTAACAATATTTTTTTCTAAAGATTGTTTTTCAATTTGTGACATGCTAATGGAAGAAAAAAAAAAATAGATTGAAATTACACTACCGTATTTTCGGGATTAAGCGCCGCGGCGCATACAAGAAAAAAAGTTTCAAAAATGTGGATGCGGCGCATATAATGGGAGCGGCGGGTATAGTGTTTTTTTTTTTTTTTCCCCGATCAAGTTTTAAAAAAAATCCGAGTTTGCAAAAAAGTTGAACATTTTACCAATAGATGGCGCCACACTTTTCCCTTTCGTTTTGCGAAATGAGCGACAAGCAAAGCAAAGAGGGGTAGCCATGAGGGGAGGTGAGTCAGCGATTGCTGGTGTTGCACCATAGAGAGAAACGCTAAACCACGTGAGCGCTGAATGACGTGAGCGGCGAGGAAGCCTCATCGAAGCGAAGGGGGACGGAGGGTCAAGGAAAGGAGCTTGTTAGCAAGACTAGCAGGGGAGGGGGGTGGAACTTCCAGTTTTCTAAAGGGGAATCACCCCTTTCAACAAAGTGGGTTGCTCGGGGTGGTCAAGTGACCTACTAATTGAAAACTTGTTTCTCCGTCTCCCATCCCCAATTTTATTCACTCACATCGTCGCTTTTGCTGTCGTTCGTGCGTTCTTTTCTTTCTTAAAGTTTTTACATCGAGTTTCATCTGAAATGGCTCCTACTAAACGACTTAAGAGTTACACTGCAGCTTTCAAGTTGGAAGTTATCGCTAAGGCTGAAGCGATCGGAAATCGTCCTGCTGCCCGGGAATTCGGAATTGATGAAAGATGTGTTCGGCGTTGGAGGTCCGAAAAATCAACGATCGAAGCGATGCCGAAGACAAAACGTGCCCGACGAGGAAGATCAGCTCACTGGCCGGATTTAGAACGGGACCTGAAGAAGTGGGTAGTGGAGCAGAGAGCTAAAGGAATTTCCGTTTCGACTGTCCGGATTCGAATAGAAGCCAGGTGCATCGCTGCTAATTTGAATATTTCCAACTTCAAAGGCAACGCGAATTGGTGCTTCAGATTCATGAAGCGGAATCATTTGTCCGTCAGGCAGCGAACAACTGTGGGGCAGAGTCTTCCAGCTGATTGGATGGAGCAGAAAAAAAAGTTTTTAGACTACGTCGAGAAGCTTAAGAAAGAAAACAACTTTCAGCCTCATCAGCTTATCAACATGGACGAAGTCCCTTTGACTTTCGACTGCCCTCCCAACAGGACTGTCACATCTACCGGTGAGAAGAGCGTCGCCATTACAACCACGGGGCATGAAAAAACATCATTCACGTGTGTTTTGGCTTGCACGGCTAGCGGAGAGAAGCTGAAGCCTATGCTGATTTTTAAGCGGAAAACGGTCCCGAAGGAGTCTTTCCCGTCCACCGTTGTCATCCGCTGCAACGAGAAGGGGTGGATGAATGAGGCCCTGATGTCAGACTGGTTTAACGAAGTTTGGAGAAAAAGGAAAGGCGCTTTTTTCCAACCAAGTGGAATGTTGATTATGGACTCCATGGCGGCGCACAAGACCGACCCTGTGAAGGAAGCGGCGCGGCAATGTTTGGCGTCCCTGGCCATCATACCAGGTGGGCTTACAAAAAAGTTGCAGCCCTTGGATTTGGCCCCCAATCACAGTTTTAAGAGCCACATGCGTCAACAATGGGAGTCCTGGATGGTGAACGGACTGCACGAATACACGAAAGGCGGCAACCTGAAGAAAGCGTCGTTCGCGGAAGTGGCGAAGTGGGTAGCTGCAGCTTGGAATGCGGTAAAGCCGAGCACCATAATTTCCGGCTTCACCGAGGCGGAGATCATTCCCCGAGTCCCGGATGTTGCTGCGGAGGACGATGGCTCCGATGACGAGGAAAACAGCCCGGAGCTCGATGCAGACTTTCTAGGACTATTTGCGTCCGACAGCGAGGACAGCGATTTCGAAGGATTTTGAATCGCCGATCCATAGTGGATGCGACCCACTGAAAAAAGCGTGCTTATAGTGGCGCCGACCACTTAAAAAAACGTGGAGCGCCATGAGGAGAAGGGTCCGCGTCCCGCGCTCTGGATAACCAACCAATGTCTCCTCCCAAAGTACGAAAATTTTAATTATAGTAATAATAATATAGTTATGTTAATTATATTCTTTTAAATTTTATTTTCATTTTATTGCAAGTTTCTGAACGTCTAAATTGCGCTTTTAAGTTGCGTTAAGTTGGATGCGGCGCTTATAGCGGGCGCGGCGCTTATAATGGGTGCGGCGCGTACATTAATTTTTTTTTTCCGGCGACGATAATTTTCGATGCGGCGCTTATACTGGGTGCGGCGCTTAATCCCGAAAATACGGTAGTTAAATTGGAGCTTCTGTTAAGCAACTCTAAAATTCTAAGCTCTGAAATATATAGATTTTTAAAATCTTGCTAAGTTGGAAGTTAATTATTTTATTACATCTACCACAGCATTTCTCTAATACCCCAAGCATTGTAGCACTAACTGCGGCTTAATGTTCCAAAATACAAATCACAAATTTAGTAAATACAAAATTTTTACAATTTACTTCAACTATAATTGAATTTTTCAATTTAAAAAACAGAGATTGTGATATCAATATAAGCATTAGTTTTCTGATATGGTAGTGAACCAACATAAAAAAATCTAGAAGATATGATTTATCAACATGATTCAAATAATAATTAAAAAAAAAAATTGTAATAAGTTTGCTTACAATTGCTTTGAATTTTATAATTTCTGCTTTCTGAATTTTAAAAATGAATTTATTAAAAACAAATACCTCCTAATACTATTTGGAGAAGATATTTTGAGCAATGTTTCTTTAGGAACTTTGGATACCTGAAAAAAGTAAAAGTACAATAAATTACAAAGTCTCATACACACAATATTTACATTCTTGCATTTAGATACAATACAAAACAAAACACAAAGTCTTGTAATATAAATAACAAACACATTTACACACTATTTACATTATTGCATTCAGATATGATACAAAATGTATAAAAATCATTAGATTCCCTCATCTAAATATGAATTCCCCCCCCCCCCCCACTGTAAGCTGTTTTTTGGGAGAACTGAAATAACATTTGATTTACTCCAGTGCACTGCAGTATAATTTTTTATGCATTATTAAGACAGTCTTGGTTATTTCTTCATAGATAGCCATATGGTTGCATAGAGCGCCTCTAAGGACACTATTGAGTTGAGTAGCACTTTTGCTTGTGGGTGACAGGGGCGTAGCTAAGGGGGGGGTTTTGGGGACAAAACCCCCCCGAAACGTTAGTCTCAAAAAAAAAAAGAGAAAAAGAAGAGAGAAGAGAAAGAAAAAAAAGAAGAAAAGGACGAAAGAACAAGCGATTATATATATATATATATATATATATATACATATTATATATATATATATATATATATATATATATATATATATATATATATATATATATATATATATATATATATATATATATATATAAAAGAAATAACCCCCCCCCGAAAGTCGGGTCTAGCTACGCCACTGGTGGGTGAAAATCCATAAACACAAATATTCTGAATTTTCAGAGGTTATATGTATATACAGGGTTCATACTTAATTTGGACAAAATATTTCCATGACTTTTTCAAGACTTTTTCAGGACTTCATAAAATTTTTCATGACCTTGTTGTACGAAGAGAATAATACTATTTAATGTAAAACTTGACAATTTCCGGAAATGGGCATTAGAAAAATTTTTACATAGTGCCACTACCTCATTGGAACACTTACTTGTGACTGAAAAAATATCAGTGCACACTGCAGAAACTAATATAAATTATTCTTATTTGTCTTTATCATACAAATTCAAGCAAAATAAAAATATAGTGAGTGCAATGCACTGATGTTTAAATGTCTAACAAATATTTAATAAATAGAAGCGAATAGTAATGCATGGGACAAACATTGAATGAGTCATTACTCAATTTCCAATAGTAAATTTAATTCATAAAAACACTGTCCTTTGGTGTCAATAGTGCATCTAATCATCCATGTAACTTGACAGTGTATGCGTTCATGAAAAAGCCACGTTTTCCAGTAAATTCCTTTTTCTAAACCAGATATTTCAGTTGGCCACGAGGATCAGTTTTGCGAGCTGTATGTAGAGCACTACTGTTTTAGAGTATTAGAATTCCCCTATTTCTATGTTCTATTGCCTGACTAAAGTCTTCACTTTCTAAAGCCTTCAACACATTAAGATAAACTCTGGTAAATTTAATAATGAATATTTTACAAGTAGTTGAAACGAACTTGGATGCAATTGAATTACTCTTTTTGAGAGGGTGCGCCAAAATCAAGAATGTGCAAGTAAACTACTACAGAATACAAAGTACAAGAAGTGCTGAAAATAATGGTGAATTCAAAATTAGTACCGCCCCAGTAGTAATATCACACTACAAAAAAAGGCGAGCGGCTGTTACAGAAGCAGATGAAATTGGATTTCAAAACTCGGATTTGTTTTTGAGATCGTTCAATTTGTATGCAATATTACTAAATCACTCAATATTTCTAGCGCTCTTTTAGCTATTGTTACTTTTTTACTGCCCAAGACATTTTTCCATGACTTAAAATAAAATTCCATGACTTATAATGAAAATATTAATTTTCCATGACTTTTCCAGGTCTGAAAATTTGATTTTTTTCCCATGACTTTCCAGGATTTCCATGACCCGTACGAACCCTGTATATATATATATAAAAACTTGATGACAAAAATAATAACTATTCAGTTTTTAAACCAATTTGATTGAATTGTGTATTAGCAGAAAGAGGGAAAACTTGAGTATCACCATATTGGCCATTCTTTTAGAAATGCTCTGTATTTTATACAATTTTAATGCAATAATTAATTTAAAAGACTAAAATATTAAAATAGCATATCCAATTGCTATACTTTATAGGAATTGTTTTGCACATTTAAACATTTCTTGACTGACTGCTGTGTTCTATAGGATTCTTGTTTATCATTTTGTTTACCTGTTTACTTGGGATTAGGCAACAAGACTTCAATCTAAAGACATGGTTATCCATAGTCTTGTTTTCGACTATGTTGGTGTAGGTCGTGAATTAATACACAAATTATATTCTCTTACATATGATTGCTAGCAAATTTTAATATGGTGTAGGAAGCACTAGATTTAAACAACTATGCATGACAAGTTTTTAGTCAATTATTCTAACATCTTGAAAAGCTCACATGTTGCCTAATGCCAAATAAAAGCATCTTTTTTCCTCTTATCTCAATTTGTAATGCACTGGAAAAAAAAAAAAACAGCTTTTACTACGTTAGCTACATTGTGCTTTTCTTCTGTTCCCCGAAAAATTTAAAGCTAAAGAACAAAACACTATTCTATCACGAATACCTAAAGTTTCTACAGTGCAACCTCGTTCACATAGATTAACCAGGGGTGCAATTGGACTCAAGTAAAATTTTCGGAAGCTTGTCCCCCCCCCCTCCGTAAAAACTCTTCAAATATGCATTACAAAAATCATTGAAAAAAAAACATTTTAAAGTTTTTTTTCAATATAATTTTTCAGTTTTAGAATGTTGCCAGACCAGAAATTTTGGCAATGACAACCCAAAATTTTCGAAAATGTTGGAAATTTCGGATCACAAACACCCAAGACTAACTGGGACCAAAAGTAATCTGGAAAAACAATTATCTAGATAATCACAGATCTTTCGGTAATCCAACATCAGTTAAGTGAGGTTTCAACCGTACCCAAATGATTAATTCTCGAGCTACACTGTTGTTTTTAACAACCTTTGTTATGTTACAGTGCTTTTCTGTTGTCTCCCGACAAAGAGCAATATACAGTAAAACCCCTCCTAATGGACACCCCTCAAAGGTGGACACCCCTCTTATGAGGACAATTTTTAATTCCCCAGTTCCAATGCAAATCTTAATATATACAAATTTTCTGTGCAGGCATTTGTCACCATAAGGTTTTTAAACGGCTGGACCGATTTTGGTCAAATTTTTTGTGTGTAATTAAGTTGTGGCAAGCACGGTTTCAAAGCGTGATGGATCGAATCGGAAACGTTTTTGTTAATTAATTAATTAATTCAACATTGGATGGTTATATCTCTCAAATGTTTAATATGTGTGTTAACCTACTGTTGAGCGAGAACTGAAATAAATATTAACCCGTTGCTAAAGGACAATAAGACAGCCAGCTCTGCTTTTTTGTAATGAAATTTCCTAACTGTGATATGGCAATTGGGAATGGATAAAATGTAGAGAGAGAGAGAGCGAAGCCTTCATTTCTTGAAAGCAACTTAGGACCCTGTGATATATTTTCAAAGTAAAATACTGGAGGAAATCGAGCTGCTTTCATTAGGTTCATGCATGGCCCCACTTAATACTTACGGAAATTCATTAGCATAAGCGGAAATTCAGTGGGGCCATGGTTCATGAAATATCCCTGTTTATTCTTCTGAGTTTTGGCGCCACTGGCAAGAAGACTTGAAGGCAGGGTTGGCAAAAACCCGTTTTTTTTTAAAAAAGCGCATGGACCCAGGGTTTTTTGGGTTTTTTTAAATAAAACCCAAAAAAACCCAACTAAAGCTGGGTTTTTTAAAAGAAATGTGGGTTTTTTTATTTTTTTTAGGGAAAATGGGGTGCTTGTAGCATATTGTAGTGTAAGTATATGGACAAAGCACAAAAATTGTCTTGGGGTAAAAATACTGGAAAATTCAGCGTTTTCTGAAGAAAAGTAAAAAAGACAACAAAACCCAAGAATGGTGAAGTTTAAGATTTTTTAGTTTCCAATATTACCAACAATTAGGGCAAAGTTACTTCTGGAGTGATAAAATCTATTGTTCATTTTTAATTACTACATTTTTTTTGCATTTTACTTTATTATATTTCATTTTGTTATGCAAAACTACTGTAGAACATCAAAGTAGTTTAAATACCTTTTCACTGAATTCAGCTTAATCAAGACATTTCTTTGAACTTTATGTTGACTGCTTCTATTTCTGTGTACAGAGTAAGAAATATTAAACTTTTTGTAAGATAATGAAAGTATTGTACATCCTATTCTGTTTTCTGTTCGACCGTTTGAAAAACCTGTTAATTTCTAAAACATATACCTTGTTTATTTGAGATTTGTGACATGTTGGTTTGCAGAAAATAATTCACATGAAAGACTTATAGCTAGCGTAGTTTCCTCTGTACAATCTACAAATATCGAGAAAATCAGACGTGACAGGACTTAGTCCAGAAAATTTGAGTTATTTATTGACCAGTTAAAGAAAAAGTTAAATATATTTATTTAAAATCTTTGAAGTATTTTTTTAATGCCGTTAAGAGTTAAGAAATACTATTAAAGTTCAAAATTCCCTTTTATGTCCATTGTCTGTGGTGAAGAACAAATAAAAAAGAAGTTTAAATTGTGAAAGTATTTAAATTAATTATTGTTTTAAAAAACTTCTCAGAAAAATTAAAAAAACCCAAAAGTGGGTTAAATAATGGGTTTTTTTAAATGGTTTTTTTCAAAAAAACCCATTGGGTCTAACCCAACTGGGTCCAATCTGGCCAACCCTGCTTGAAGGATTATCAAACTAATCAGTAAGTATATTATGATGGTGGAATTTGTAGAAGCAAATTTTATTTCCGTCCAGATAAATCAAAACAGGGTGGTTCTGTACACAAAAGATTAGTGCAGTGGAAGATTTTTATCTTTGGTGAAAAGGAGAAATCAGGTATGATCATAATCCAAGTGCCCGAGTAAAGATAGTAAGTGAAACAAATGCTCAGCTAGAAAACAGGATTATCATTAAAATTTTTCGTTCAAAAGATCGGACTGCTAATTGATTGAAGTTTGCTTCGCTGATTATTTGGCATGGTTACAGTAGCGTGGTGGCTTGGCGACTGGCGATAAACAATGGAGTTGCGGGATTATTGAATATGTTTGTTTTACATCAGGGGGGGGGGGGGGGTGATTTCCTTTATCATTTTTTAAAACTATTACTTTGCGACAGTTGAATTCCTTTTCATATGGGGGACATTGCAGCGGGATTTCCCGTTGTTCTAGATGTACAGGGCAGTTAATCTTTTACATTAAATATCAGAGGAAGATTTCCATCACTTGAGTGTGGCTGAAGGAAAAAACCATGTAGTTTCTGAAGATCTTTCACGTACGCGAAGAAAAGTAGTTAATGAAACAACTGCTCAGTCGGCTTTAATAAATCAAGTTATAATAAATGTACGCATTGTGGCACCAAGTATCTTAAAAGTATTTTCATTTTGCATATTTCTTTCAACAAAACGGTTCAAACACTTGATGGTTTATAGACATTTTTAAACTTTTTAATATACAAAGTTTGAACAGGACAACGTCTGTTGAGTCCTCTAGTAACATTATAAAACCTGTCCTGCGGACACCTCTCTATTGCGGACAAAAAAAAAATTGTCCCGTTAGTATCCGCATTAGAGGGATTTTACTGTATAACTATGGGCTACAGTAGTGTGGTTCAAAAATACATGTAAAAAAAAAAAGTTTCTCTTACATAACACAGGGGTAGAAGTGATCGACTTGTCACATATAGGACATTTTCCACAAAAAATATAGGACAAATATAGGACACATTATATGAATAGTTTCGTTATGAAAAAAGAAATAATATATACATATTAATTTATTTTTATCAATGATTTTGTTTTAAAAAAACCTCTCAAACAAAATTATAACTTACACCTGAAATGACTTTCCTGAAGTTGAAAGAATAATTTTTGAAAAAAGTGTACTTTGTAGACAAAAAAAAAAGTGAAATTTATTGATAATTAACACAGCAACTCACAATTTTTGCAGGGATAGAAGTGTCACAAACATAGCTTATATAAATAAACAAAAACTGTCTTTGTGTTGAGAACTAACAGGAAATAACCAATTCTTTGTAGCACAAATATACAAATATTTTGTTCTATAAAATTCCACAAAAAGAAAAGATTGTAAAAAGACTTTTAGAACATTCCAATCAGAAAATGTGCACACAAAAATATACCCGCGAAAACAAAAACCGAAAAAACCCACGCTGGAAAACAAAACAAACTGCTGTTGCCAAACGCAAAATTCTAAAACCAACTTTAGAATTCGTTCTCGAAACTCCACCCACTACAGTGACGTCATATTGTTGTGGCCAATGAGAGAAGATGCTTGTTGCAGGATTTAGTGAGTTGTGTTTTTTAATTTGAAATTCGTTTACACACGTACTTTCCACGAAAATTCCGAAGTCAGATAGTTTATTTACTGTTGTTTTAAAGAAATAAATTGGATAAAAAAAAACAGGAATATAGGAAATATAGAACATTTTCCAAAAATATAGGAAATATAGGACGATTTTCATACTTTTTTTGAAAATATAGGAAATATAGGATATATAGGACCACTTCGACCCCTGATAACAGGACAGCTCTCAATATTTTGAGACATGTGGATAGTAATATACTGGAAGAATTTTAGCTTCCTATTTCAACTGAAAGAGGGTGCTCAACTCCCTCCTCCAAACTTCATAAGTATGGGGGGGGGAGGGGGTGAAAAAATTCATTGAACTGAAAAAAGATTTCTACGTATTATAGTATGCACGAGTAATATGCACATATATTGCAATAAAATAATTATTTAAACAAACAGCTGGGTAAATAAAATGTTTCTAAATTTGTGGCATTTCCTATGGTACGGCTAATGTTAAATGAAGGGGTCATTCAACGCCCTCTTAAAATTTGAGCAAGAAGCTAAAACTTTTGCAGCATAATACTACAGTAAACTCCCGATTATCCACCGAATTAGGTGGCGCTAGTGCCACGGATAATAAAAATCGCGGATAAACCACAAAAAGGCTAAAATGAGGGACAATTAAGGTAAAAATTGTTCTTCCTCAAAACTTGGCTGTATTGATGCATAACACTTTCTACAAACAGTCAAAATATATAAAGTACAGTAAAAATGTTTTGTATTTTTGCACAGCAGAGCTTGACAGCAGTAAATAGCAAGTGTTAATATGATGAAGAAAACACAATAAATAAATAAATAAATAAATAAGCAAATAAATAAAACAAAGACAACTAAGTTTAAATTTACAATTTTCAACAAAAAAAAAAAAAAGAACAGTCATTGGTATTTTATTTTTGCTGCGAAAATAAATGTTCATGATTGTTGATTCACTTGAGGATATTAGAGAGTTTACTGTATTAGTAAATACAAAAAAAAAAGGGAGGGGGTGTCCTGGACTCTAGCTGAAGAAAAGTTTTTTTTTGAACCACCCTAGGCTACAGTACCAGGGGTAGAAGTGATCAACTTGTCACATATAGGACATTTTCGACAAAAAATATAGGACAAATATAGGACACATTATATGAATAGTTTCGCTATGAAAAAAGAAATAATATATTATTTAGTTATCTTTTCCTTTGGAGCACCATGCACCAATATTTGTACCATTAACACCCTCCTGGTTCAACCACTCCTCACGAAATTTTGTTAAGCAATGCGATTTCGCCATTATAATTTCACATATTACAACAAAATACGATTTAACATCTTAAGAGACTTACATTCCATTCAAAGATCCCGAAATTCCACAAAAAGAAAAGATTGCATAAAAAAATATTAGAACATTCCGATCAGAAAATGCACTGAACACAAAAATATACTCGCGAAAGCGAAAACAAAAACCGCGCTGGAAAACAAAATAAACGGATGTTGCCAAACGCAAAATTCTAAAACCGACTTCAGACTCCGTTCTCGAAACTCCACCCACTACAGTGACGTCAGATTGCTGTAGCAAATAAGAGAAGATGCCTGTTGCAGGATTTAGTCGGTTGCTTTTCTTGATTTGAAATTCGTCTGCAGACGTACTTTCCACGAAAAATCCGTAGTCAGATACTTTATTTACTGTTGTTTTCTTTACTAATAATAAAGCAGAAAGTCTCTCTGTCCGGAGGATGTCTGTGACGCGCATAGCGCTTAAACCGTTCGGCCGATTTTCATGAAATTTGGCACAAAGTTAGTATGTAGCATGGGAGTGTGCACCTCGAAGCGATTTTTCGAAAATTCGATGTGGTTCTTTTTCTATTCCAATTTTGAGAAAAAAAAAACTATCATAAATTACGAAATCATCATAACGTGGAACCGTAACATGGGCACAAGCCAACTGGCGAGATACGAAATTATCCTAACGTGGAACCGTAACGTCGGTACGAGCCAATTGGCGAGAAAATTCACCATACATTATTTTCATGAAAATTAGCACAAAGTTAGTATGTAGCATGGGGGCGTGCACCTGGAAGCGATTTTTCGAAAATTCGATGTGGTTCTTTTTTTATTCCAATTTAAAAAAAAAAAAAATTCATAAATTACGTAATTATCATAACGTGGAACCGTAACACGGGCACAAGCCAATTGGCGAGATACGAAATTATCCTAACGTGAAACCGTAACGTCGGTACGAGCCAATTGGCGAGAAATTTCGCCATACATTATTTGTAAATATACAAGCGAACCAAAAGACCTTCAGTTTTTCTATTACGGGCGAAGCCGTGCGGGTGCCACTAGTAAAGAAATAAATTAAATGAAAAACAGGAAATATAGGACATTTCCCAAAAATATAGGACGATTTTGATGCTTTTTTGAAAATATAGGAAATATAGGACCACTTCGACCCCTGCAGTACGAAAACTGCAGAACTTCGGCTTACGTAGAACGAAGAGTTCATGCTCACCACGTCGGGCTCTGCGGGGGCGATGCCGCCGTTGACGATGCCGGAAGAGGAGCGCTTGTTGGCGGCACAGGCGGCCAGGTTCGCTTCCACCGAGAGGCTCCTCGCCCTCCCCGTTATCGCCTTCCTGACGGAGTCCAGGAACCTGCCCCCGTTTCCGTTCATCTCGCTCACTTTGACTGCGCCCCCGTCGCACGAGACTCCGCTGAAGTTCTGGGTCTTGAGGCGGGCTTCGTCGTACAGCGATTGGAGCAGAGACATCCGGGTGCGCTTCTGGAAGGAGGAAGGACTGACGTGAGTGGCAGAGCAAAATACTACGGTGGCTCCGAAAAGTGTTCGTACGCTTTGAAATTTTTTTAGTAAAATCGAAATAACGCGAAACTGAATGTGAAGTCCAATATTTTTTCACATCATTCCTACGTCATCTTCCTTACTAATAATAAAGCAGAAAGTCTCTCTGTCCGGAGGATGTCTGGACGTCTGTAGGATGTCTGTGACGCGCATAGCGCCTAGACCGTTCGGCCGATTTTCAGGAAATTTGGCACAAAGTTAGTATGTAGCATGGGGGTTTGCACCTCGAAGCGATTTTTCGAAAATTCGATGTGGTTCTTTTTCTATTCCAATTTTAAGAAAAAAAATATCATAAGATGGACGAGTAATGGGCTATAATTCTCCAGCATAAAGCAAGAAAGAGAATAGCCCAAGTTTTGCAAAGAATAATGATAATTCAAAGCTATTAAATTAGCAAAGTGTAATACGCGATTGGAGTAGTCGAACTATTAAATAGAAATTTATCTTCTGCTGCATGAAGAATCTTATATTAAGTGACGAAAAGTCATTCTTTAAAATATCAACGTTTATTTAAACAATTAACAATTGTAAAAGATAAAATGAGAAAATAATAAAGTAACTTGAAGAATCAATAACTGAAAGCCATACGCAAAATTAAAGTATAATCATGAACTTTGTAGACCTATTATATCTATTTACTAATTCTATTAAGTATTACCGAATATTCCATTGAAGAGGTTTTCATGATCTCTATTCATAGATCTCTAATACTAACATTTCAATAATGCATCACCAACACTAAGTTCGGCGAGTTCTAGTAGAATCTATTAGATCACATCTAACTACCGATCAGAAAACTAACTTCCTATTAACCCATTCCAAAAACTGTGAATGGCTATCTCGATGGCTGAAAAGCCAAGAGCCGAAAACCCCCAACTGCAAACTGCAAGTTGGCAAACTAAAACATCTATCGTAGATGCGAGAAGTGAAAAAGAGAAAGAGTCATATCGCACGAGCGTATAAATACTGCTTTCCCAATTAGCATAACGCATCGTCACAAGTTCAACACGTGCGGAAAAGACGTGTGCAAAAAGCTTCTAGAATGCCTGAGAACGAGTGACGTCATCTGACCTTCAATTCGCCGGGAAGCGAAAACAGATTCACTCATTGTTTACGTTTTCATCTGAAGTTGAAGTACGCGGGAAGAATCGCTTGTCAAAGCGAAAAGGATATTACAACGCGAACAACGCTAACATGCATAGTAAGTTTACAATTAAATAGCTTTAGTTTGTAAATGATGAGATACATATAATTAAATAATAACATTGTACTCAGGATAAACTTAGTGTTTATCAACGAGTAAATTACGAAATTATCATAACGTGGAACCGTAGCATGGGCACAAGCCCATTGGCAAGATACGAAATTATCATAGCGTGGAACCGTAAGATGGGTACAAGCCAACTGGCGAGAAAATTCACCATCCATTATTTTTAAATATACATGCGAACCAAAAGACCTTTTGATTTTTCTATTACCGGCAAAGCCGTGCGGGTATCACTAGTTATAAATAAAACCCTGTAGTTTTTTCAAAATATTGACCGATCTTCTTTTTGAAATGGGTCAAAAAACGAAGAGATAGAGAAATAACATGCCACAAAAGTCATTGGACACTCAAATATTTTCGAATCAATTCATGATTAAAATTATCATACGTCGTTTTTTTTAAAATTATTTTTGCAATGTGTTAACCCTTAAAAGTCATTTCGCTTTAATTTTTTGTTTATTAATTCCTTAATATTGTGCTTATTACTTTAAAATGACTGGTATTCGTTAAAAACCTCAAAAACCATTAGAAATTTGAATTTTTTTCCTCACAGTAGCGGTAAATTGGTTTGAAATGTCTCTAAGTTAGTTAATTTATTTAATTCTATAGTGAAGTGCATAAGTTTTAATATTTTTAAAAGAAATTTCATGTAGTTTTGTTGAAAATTGATCGCAGATCTTATAATATAATGCCTATTCCGAAAGGTTAATTCTAACCAATCGATAGGGTCCTATTTCATTGAAAGTCGTAGGTGTACGAACACTTTTGGGAGCCACTGTATCTACAAGGTTTTTGTGAGTTAACTCTTTTGCCAACCTTGCTAAAAAGTGGGGTGATGTGGCGAAAAATAAACTCTTTTGCGAAGCAGCCAGTTTTTTCAAAATAGTGACCACATATTTTTAAACTCAAATTACAGAATTATATATTTTTTTAATATATTGAAACTAATTTTCCTAAATAGATTAATTAATGTAAGTAAAGTAGAAGACCGTTATAACGCACACCTTGGGACCAGAGCTTTTGCATTTTACAGGTTTTGGCGTTATATAGGTCATTTCACAAATTTTGAAACAAATATTCAGAATATATATATATTAGCACTTCAGAATTAGTTCTATCTGCAATGAGTATTAAAACACTAATTACACAACTCATCATTCACAAATAAATATGCTTTACAATTTAAAAAAAAAAGTGAATTATCCTGCACTTCTGCCAGCTTCATAGTTTGCATAACAGCTGCATTTTCAAGAGCCATCTTTACTGTGAATATTAATTTTCATTTAAAAGCTTTGAATTAAGCTGGAAAGAAGAAAAACTGTTTCAAAATTTAATTTTTCTAACAATACTTACGTAAGCAAGGGAAAACAAAGGGATTTTTTAAACTTCAAAACCTATTGTTTACTTCTGAAAAGTTGTGCAGTTTATAGAGAATTGCGTTATATAGGTTGGCATTATAATGGTCTTCTACTGTAACACAGTTTTAATCTATCAACTAGTAAAAGGCTGCACTTTGATTTTTGTTATAAAATATTTTACTGATTACTTAATGCCTTTGGTACACTTTGAGGTCAGCCATTTATTTCTTGCGATGGCAGTTCCCAAATGGTTTTTTACTACATTTAGTTATTATAAAGTCAACTGCTAACTTTGACCTTTTTTGCTTACAGGACAAAACAATTTTTTTGAAATTAATATAAACAAAAAACAGTAGTTAAGCAGAAGAAATACCACATTTTCCGCTTAATTACCATTAGTAAACAATATAATGATCAGAAATTATTTTAATGCCATTTCATTCAGCTTTTATCTTCACTTCAAGTACACATTTTCTAACTAAAATTAAATGTACATTTAAATATTATACAACTGTCAAAAAAATTCAAACACATTATAGTTTCAAAATATAGACAGATGGCAGATGAACAGGAAGCAGGATTAGAATACTTCATTTTGTAGTAGTGTTTAATCCTACCTATTACAAAATGAAGTGTTTTGTTTCCTCTATCTCTCATGGTAGAACTATAATGAAATTTTGAAACAGAAAGTATATATCATGAAGTGATGAAAAATTAGATAAACAATTAGTAAACAGTAAGATAGAACAGCAAAAGAAAATAATTAAAATTTTAACTTTTTTTTTTTTTCATCAATGCTTCCACACATAAAAATATTTTAAGAGAACAATCATGTAACGCTTTAATAAAAAAAAATTTATATATCTGTATATATACATATATATATATAAATATATATATTAATATTAATATTTATATATATATATATATATATATATATATATATATATATATATATATATATATATATATATATATATATATATATAATAACTGTAGAATTTTTTGATACAAATGAATAGTATTTGTTTCTCATTTAAATGTTTCTAACTAAAAGCTTAACATTATTCTATAGTGTTTCATACATTTCATGGATGTAGGGGGGTAAAAACCATTTATTAAAAGAATACATACTTCAAAGGGAATCACTTATTTTCAATACATCCTTAATACGCAACTAAACAGAAGTTGCTTCCAACTTTGCTGTAAATAAATAGATCAATAGAACCGAACTTACTTCAAGTTTTGAAAACTTTTCTGCTTTGTAGCAGGCAATTTCAGCATTGATGAGCTTCGTGAGCAGGAATTCCCGAAAGACCTCCCCTTTGGGAAAAACGGCCGGGTTGGGCAGGCTGGGCCCGAAGGGTGGAACACCTTCCCTTGCAGTCACAGAAATCTTATACCTGGAAAAAAAAAAAAAAAATCTCTAGACATGAGTAGATACATATAGGGAAAAAGGGGGGCACATGTGAACATTTTTTTTCATTTCTTAATTTCTCAGAAAATAATTTCAATTTCTCACAGAAAAAAAGTCCCCATGATTGAATAGACTTTTCTTTGTGCCATGGATTTTTTTCAGATTTTTTAAAAAAATATTTCTATACTTTATGGAATTTTTAAAAAATGTCTTGAATTGTTCACATATGCCCCTATAGGAGGGCAGATTTAAAAAAGCTTGGGGCACATGCGAACACTATTGAAAAATGCAGAATGAGCATCATATTTTAACGAAAAGCTCGTTATAATGAAGCATATACATATATACTAATTGCATTCAAGGACTTGTAACCTATACTGTCAGTTTGAATTGCACAGTAGCTGTTATTAAGTAAATATTTTTTTCTGGATTACAGAACTTTGCTCACTGTCAAATTTTAAAGTTTCATAACATGTTCTAATCATTAGATCGACAGGAAAAAATCTTATAAGTCTATTAAAAGATACAAAGTATATTTTATTATGCAATGTATATTCTAGTTATATAGTACGTTTAAGCTTCATACATAATATGATGATGAATTTAAAAAATTTTCTAAACTTCATTTTTTAAGCTAAAGGAAAATATTTTGTCTTTATTTTCTGTGCAAATATTATGTACCACTAAATTTTTAGCCAACTATTTAGTAATTAACGAATTAAAAAATAATAATAATAAAATAAATAATTAGTAATTATGTAATAATAATAACTGACGATAAATTTATAAACTGATTTCAGCAAAACAATAATTATAAATCTCTACATCTCTTTTCACACCTATATATAAGCTTACACTAATATTTATATTTGCAGAGAAGATATGGGAGCTGTTCACATGTGCTCCTACAGGTTGCGTTCACAAGTGCTCCGGCATCTACTTTAGAACTAATTTAAAAAAAAAAAAAATAATTTAATTATAAAATTTAAACACTGGCATAAATTTACGTGAATGTTCTTATAATGGTTTAAAATAATTAAATTTAGCTTATTAGTTAGTTTAAAATATTTTTACACAAAGAGGACAGTGATAAAAGTACATCAGCATCTGCTAAAACAAAGAAGCAGTCACCACAGGAACATAAGCTGGCTCCTTGCTCTGAAAGTTTGGTTAAATAGTAGGGCTGGTACTGTTATTACTTGAGAATTTGAGATTTTTTGTTTGACGTTATCCTAGTAAAACATACCATGATCACATGTGCCCCCTTTCCCCCTGTGTAAGAAGAAGATAGGTGAACAAATGGAAAAACTTTTCAGCTAGTTAAATTCATACTATTTAAATCTGAAACTATGCAGGGAAATTTTGTAGTAACTAGAAGCAATTCCAACTTTTATACTAAAATGTATTCATTCTATTTCAAGGAAACCTCTGTATGACTTTCTTAAAAACGAAGGAATATTTTAAAAGTCCCATGGATATTGAGCAAACCCTGGGATACTAGGAAAAATGTTGAAAAATACAGCACTTCATGCAAAATCCAGTAAAATTGGATGGCTTGTAAAAAAAGTGAAAAAGATACAAATACGTAATAATCACCAACTTTATAAAGAGCCAAGTGCTTTTTATTACCCTTTCCCCACAGAGAAAAATAAAAATTCATAACAAAAATAAAAATGGAAATTTTTAAAATTACAAACATACATGTCAAAAGTTACTTATAAAGATAAATTATGTTGTTACTCTATTAAAAGTTGAAGAAATGAGGCAGTGAGAAGCAAAGGGATGACATTGCTAAAATTAAAAATTTGGAGATAATCAGTACAAATGGTAGGAGAACCTCTTTTCTGTTTTAAGGCAAGAGATAGTACTAGTAGTCCCAGTCAGTAAGTGAGGTTAAAGAGTGTGATGTAGAAAAAAAATCAAAGGCACTTTAAATGCATTTAACTCGAGGCTTTAAAAAGTCTACTTACGTCCCTTTGCTCCTTGCAGTCTCAAATGTGAACGAAGACCACGAAGCGTGTTTTTATGCGTAAAACCAATAAATGAGCTAACCAACACTGTTGCAGAAAAAATTGAAATGCATAATACAGGATAACAAAGAGCCCTTTATAAATGCATAATGTGGCGAGTTTCTGCACTCAGATTATTTATATCCCAACGCTCACACTTTATGCTTAATGAAAGCCTCTCATGCAACCTTAAAAATTCCGTGTGCAAGTTGTGCTACAATAATATTGCTTTGTTCATTATTCAGGAAAACAGTTGGATTTAAATTTTAAATTGAATCAAATTTTAAGAAAATTTTAATAAATGATAGTGTAACAAAGCAGCCTAAAGCTTTTATTTTTAGTTCCGCTTTGACATGAATAATAACAAACAAAAGTGAAAACTTAAAACCACAGAAGTACCTTGTCCGTGGCGTCAATGGTTCCACGGGCTGAACCACTATGTAGGCATGAAGAAAGTGGGAAGCAATCATAGAGGGTAGAAAGGGGGTGCAGTCACTTTCTTGGAACACAATAGACACGATGTCGTTTCCTATGTGGCGTTTCCTTTGAAGCTAGTAAAAATATAAAGCTTTTAAAAACAATAAATTCCTATAGACAAAAAAAAAAAAAAAAAAACATTGTGGAAAAAAAAAAAAAAACAATTTATTACACGCATAAATACTTATGTCTTCAAAGTTATAAATTATTAATTAAAAGTTAATAATAATTACAAGCATAAAAATGCAATAAAATATAGAAAAATTTACTTTGACACACTACATAAAAATAATGCACTAGAAACCTCACAAAATATCCTCATAAGCTAGAAAAAACATGCTTACAGCAAACTAAAAAAAAATGTAGTGGATACATATTTTCCAATAATTGTTTCTAAAAAATTAATGATACAATTTTAATCGCACCATTATTTAATATAGACAATTTTTATTGAACTATTATTCAACACAGGAAAAAAAAAAGAAACTGATTAAAAGGAAGAGCATTTAAGAAATGTCTTATCAAACATGTGAAAATAATCTAATGTAACAAACCAGCTGAACTATACTGCCCTGCTAAGCACAAAAGTTGTATCTGCACTTTTTAGAAAACTGAGTTATTGTCACCAGGTGGTTCCCAGGTTGTCACCCTGGTTGTCACGAGTTTTAGGCAGAATATGCTATAAATAGCATATATTTTGCCTAATTAGGTAGGTTGCTTTGTGACTGAGAAATATTTTTCAAAATTTTTGAAAAAGTGGCATCTGAACCAAATATCTGAAGGCACAAAACTTTTAGCTGCAATTATTACTTTTGTGTTTAGCACCACAGTATAAATGTGTTACACACACACACACTAGAGATGAGACGGGCTCAGGCTCTAAAACCGAAAATAGGTTTCGGGCTCAGGCTCAAGCACACATATTCAATCGCCAATCTCCATATGAATTCAAAGCAAATAAATATTCTCCCACTGTGAGAAAAGGAAAGGAACATTTAAATCAGTTCAATCAATGTCAAATTTACCCCCAACCCCCCCAAAAAATTAAAAAAATTAACGCTTATTTATGTATTTTTTTTTGGCAATTACTATTGCAATATGTTATACAGTAATGCATTTGAAGTGGAGCATTTTAAGAAAATTTAGAAACTTCTGTTAATGAAGAACATTTGACGTAACATTTTTCATTAACAGAGAGATCATGTCAGAAGGCTTAGTTTTTGGTACAAGCAAATTTTCTTCGGGCTCGGGCGGGCCCGGGCTCTCAAAAATGAGCCTGAACTCATCTCTACACACACACACACACACAAAAGTATGTAATTTTTAGAAAAAGTACACACCTGCTGAGCATCTCCTTCAGTGTAAGGCAGCAACGTTGATACATGAAACATAACCTCACATTCTTGGAATTGAGTATAGACAGACTGTTCCCCAGTTTGGCCGTAATTGGCATCGAGGCCCCCACGGAACCTGTAATAATTTTGAAATAATGTGCAATTAGTACACTCTTGAAGGACTCACAAAAGAGTTGATGGGTCATTTCACGGTATTTTTGACATTTATGTAGAGTCCGTAGCGCGACCTTTTTTGCAGCAACTTTTTAATTTACTGTTTGATTTGCGAATTATTTTAATTTGAGTTGGTGTGTTGGTAGGAAAAGCTCAAAATAAAATAATATGCTAATCAAATAGTAAATTAAAAAGTTATGGCAAAAAAAGGGTCACGCTACGGACCCTACACAAATGTCTAAATTACCGTGAAATGACCCAGATAATAGTTTTTAAAAAAATTACTGAAAAAATTCAAATTTATAGTCAGTAGCCAGTGTTTAATCGCCACTTTTTATTATTAGAAGTAATTTTATCTAGCTATATATATATATATATATATTTATTTTTTTTGACGCTTTATATTTCACCACCTTTTTGGCCAATACTTTTCTTCACCACCTTTTAACCACCAAAACGTTATATATCATAGATGAAATAACTGAGTTTCCTAATACACTGGTTGAAGAGAGAAATTTAAAATGTAATTCTTTTCTAATATAGAAATAATTTAAGTGTTAAAAAATCATTAACATAACCCATGAAGGTTGATGAAAAAACAAAATATTATAAAAGGCTCCTCAGCTGTTTCATAAGACCAAAAAAAGACAGAAGGAAACACTAAGCAATTTGTTTTAGACAGAGATGGAACAAGGACTTTTCTCAAGCTGTGAAAATACTCCTTGAAATTTTTTACAGGAGGGAAATTCATTTACTTGGAGGAGTGGTATATGAAAAAAAAAAATCATGATTTTTAAAAAAATAAAATCAGATTCTTAAAAAATTTAAATTGATTTTTTTCTATTAAAAAATAGTTTTAAAATATTCAGTTGTAAGTAAATTTATAATTATTACAAACAACTTATCTTGAAATTAAAAAAAAAAAAACCATTATATTTCAAGTATTACTTTGCAAAAAACTTTCATAATGTCATGTAAAACAATATTCATGCAAATGCATACCATTCAAATTGAACTTAATATGGCTGGAATAGTGAAACACTATAAAAAAAAAAGGGAAAATGAACAAATCATGTTACATAAGCTGATATTATAATCAAACAAGAGTTCAATGGGAAAAAACAATTAATTTAAATTAGATTTCAATTAAATAAAGATCACAGATATTAGATTTTAGATAAATATTTTTAAATTCAACAAAATCAGATTTTCTGTTTATATATAAAGCTGGTACATAAAATCAGATATTAGCCCACTTTTATTTGCACACATTCACACAATGTCATTACATTAGGTCAAAACTTTTCTTTACATCCACCTTTTAACTTTAAAATTGCTTGGTGGTGTTCATTGGGGGAAAAAAAAAGAATCTGGATAAAATTGCTACTAATAGTAAAAAGTGGCGAGTGAACATTGGCTACTAACTAAAAATTTGAATTCACAGTTTGAGTAGACTGAATAGATTAGAATAGTCAAGAATAAACTCAAGTGACAAAATCAAAAAGAAAGATCATACTAGGCATAAAAGACAGAACTAGTAAGATTTAGAAGTTTCAAAATGATTTCTAGGGTTTAAAGTTAAAAATGATTTCAATCAATGATTTATTCTAAAAAAAATTAATTGATTTAAATGACATACTAGAAACTTACCATTAAAAAAAACTTCCAAGGCAGAAATGGGAGATGGTAGTAAAAGAACAGATGTGTGTACTATTTTCAATTTCAACATTTAGAATTTTTAACATTTTATATTGAAAATAATAATAATAACAACATTCATATGTAATATTTTCAAAGTTTCAACTGCATTTATTTTTCTTTATTTTTCACAATGTTAATTCTTTTATTTTAAATAAGAAACTTGAAAACACGTTTGACTAAACATTTAAGGCGATTTTCAGGTTTTAATGTGCGAAATACAGTTGCACAGGTATTAAAAATATTTGTGATTTAAGATAAATTTCTTAGAAGTTAAAGTAGCTTCATGCACATTATATATATACAGGGTGGTCCCGAATTCATGGTACAAACTTTAATGGTAGGTACAGGACATTGTAACAAGGATTTATTGCATAGGAATGTATAGCCGCAAGTGACGCGGTACGGCATAAACAGGGGAAATAAAAGGAAAGAGAAATGGAGTGATCGGTTTTTATCACTGCCGGTAGAGGGCAGTAGATCTCTAGCCGCCGTTGAACATGATGCATCGCAGTAGGGAAAAGCGCCATTCACAATTGTACTGCCATAGACTATGGGTGACTTTACGTATGCAGAAAAAGCAGACATGCATTACATGTACGGCCGTGCAAATGGTAACGCCAGAGCTGCGTTACGAATGTATCGCGCAGAGTATCCTAATCGACGAATGCCGGATCATAGTATTTTTCAACGGTTACATCGTCAACTTTGTGAAACAGGTGCATTCGACGTCAAGAGACATGACGCTGGTTGATTAAGAGCTGTACGCACTCCAAGGCTGGAAGAAAGCATCTTGAACATTGTGGCTGATAGACCCGAGTCAAGCACAAGAACTGTTTCGCGTGACGTAGGTGTGAATCATCAGACTGTATGCAGAGTGTTAAAGGAAAATCGCTTACACTCCTTCCATTTTCAGAAAGTACAAGCATTGAATCCGACAGTTATCCTCTTCGCGTGAACTTCTGCCAGTGGGTGTTGCAGCAATGTGCGTTGCAGCCGGATTTCGTAGGTCATGTGCTATTTACATATGAAGCGACATTTTCACGCGAGGGTGTCTTTAATGCGCACAATTCCCATGTGTGGGCAACCGATAATCCACATGCAACGCGTCCACATGCGTTTCAACAACGTTTCAGTATTAATGTGTGGGCTGGTATTGTGAACGACTTTTTGATTGGCCCATACTTACTACCCACGCGACTCATTGGCGGAAGCTATCTTGTTTTTCTGCAAGAAGTGTTCCCAACAACTGCTGCATGATGTTCCGATCGCCATCCGTAACTGCATGTGGTTTCAGCACGATGGAACGCCAGCACACTTCAGCTTTGATGTACGGAATTACCTGAATGCCACGTTTGGTGCTAGATGGATTGGGTGTGGTGGACCAGTCCCTTGGCCACCCCGATCTCCTGATTTCTCGAGCCTCGATTACTTTTTATGGGGACATCTAAAGAGTCTTGTTTATGAGACTCCAGTTGACTCAGATGAGGATCTCGTCGCTCGCATATCTGTAGCTGCCGCAGGTGTGCGTGAAATACCAGGCATCTTTGAACGTGTACGCCAATCGTTGCACCGATGCTGTCAAGCATGTATCGCTAATGGTGGACGCAATTTTGAACACTTACTGTAAACATGACACTGATCAACAACGATTTCAATAAAATCTTTGTTTTTCCTTTCGGCGGTTATTTCCCCTGTTTACGCCTAACCACGTCACTTGTGACTATACATTCCTATACAATAAATCCTTGTTACAATGGTCTGTACCTACCATTAAAGTTTGTACCATGAATTCGGGACCACCCTGTATATATAACCAATTATTTGATTCACTGACCCTTTGAAATCTTTTAATTTTATTCGATTGCCAAGAAGACCCAAAAACTCGTCCATAGCTGGACTGTGGCTTCGATTACCGAACAACTCTTCTTCGGTAGTCTAAAAAGTAAAAAAAAAAGAAATTTAATGCATTAAAAATCAAAACTCTGCAAGGAAACCAAATAGAGTACAAAATAAACATATTAACAGCAAAATAAATCGCCAGGTCAACAATTTTCAAAATACAAGTTACATGTTCATTTCTCGCAAATTGAAGCAAGATGACGCACAAAAGTCAGTATTTAATATAGTTTTGTTGTAATGAATTGAACAATGTTCCCTTTGAATGTGCAAAATTATATACACCTAAGCTTTGTTGTCAGTCTAATACTTTGGAATACTAGTCAATTTTAAGGTTACTACCCCCTCCCTCCCCCATATCAGATAAAGTTTACCGCACTACATAATTATAGGAACAAAAATACATAAGTATAATGTGCTAAAAATCAATATGAAAATTTTATTACAGCTCGCCAATCCAATGTAACACCCAAGAAAAGATTCTGATACTTCTTAAGTTTAAGCAATCAACATTTCCCCCCTTTTGATTCAGACTTTTTTAGTTAAGAGCACAAAAAACTGCAAATTAAATTTACAAATAACATGTCGTTGTTACATTTTCAGTAGCAGTAATAAATTTTGGCGGTGAAAAGAGCCAAGTTTCATTTTTTAAAGCTAAAATGAGTAAATTATGCCACATCAGTCAAAGAACTTTGAAAAATAGTGGTGAAGAAACTTAACTGATTCTTTAATTGTAACCTAGGATGCACTTCTTAAAATGTTGGCTTTCCACATATTGGACCTGGGTTCTGACCAGCAGTGGCCAGTTGGTCGATTTTGGAGATACAGAAAATAATCAGAGCCCATGTCATATGATTATTTGACATGCAAAAAGATCCCTTGGGTAAGTTAAATAAATACCTTAGTGCATAAAAAGTAAAATAAGAAATAACGTCAAATAGCACAATTGCAGATAACTGCAGACGCCTTTTGGCGCTACAAGGAACGTCATTTTCAAGGCAAAAGAAATGAGCTAATGAGTGAACGGATGTAAAGCTTTTGTCGGATGTCTTTTCATCCATCCACTCATTTCTTTTACATTGAAAAAGGTGTTCCTTGTAACGCCGAAACACATGTCAGCAGCAATCTGCAATTTGTGCTATTTGACGATATTTCTCATTTTACGATCCTTTCAGTATTTGTTTGGCTTTGAATGCTCTCAACAAAGTTAAATCCCTAGTGCAGTTTTGCATCAAAATGAGTACAGGTTCCTCCTTCTGATGGAAATTGTAAGTCAAAATTATCTGTGCCATTGACATCCACAAAAATGGCGGCACATGAAAGAAAGGACGCCATTTTAGGAGATCAGGCTAGATCTGCGAATGGTTAGTAACCAATACGTGAAGCCCCATTAGAAAAAAAAATATAAATTTTTTTCATTTGATTAAAAAGTTTTCAAATTTCCTTCATACTGGCTACTTTCTAAAAACAATACGCAGCAGGAAATAGTGTTAAAAAAAAAAGAATAAGAAAACAGTAAAAATCTATTCAAAAGTAGCTCAATCATTATTTATCAAGCAAAAGTATTACTCCCCTTCAGAAATAACATAAAAAACTGCATCAAGTTATACTCATGTCTTAAAAAGTACTCTGCTGAAATAGGATTAGCATTCCCTGAGCACAACATTTGTCTCTTCTTTCCTATTGTTTAGAAAGAGAAATTATAATTTCAGCATAATTTTTTTTCAATGAAAAGCACATGAGCTCTTTTTAGAAATTCCTAATGTTAGAATTGAAGGGCCAGGGGAAAGAACGTGATACGCCACATGATGTGAAATTTCAGTAGGTCAATTTCCAACTTATCTTTACTAATAATAAAGCTGAAAGTCTGTATGTCTGGATCTCTGTGACGCGCATAGCGCCTAGACCGTTCGGCCGATTTTCATGAAATTTGGCACACAATTAGTTCTTAGCATAGGGGGGAGCACCTAGCAGCGATTTTTGAAAATTCGATTTTGTTCTTTTTCTATTCCAATTTTAAGAAATTTTATGAAGCAATTATCATTACATGGGCGAGTAAATTATCATAACATGTGCGAGCAAATTACCATAACATGGGCGATGAACATAGCAAATTGGCGAGAAATTCATCATCCATTATTTGTAAATATTTAGGCGAACCAAATGACCTTTTAATTTTCTACCACGGACAAAGCTGTGCAGGTGCTGCTAGTAAAAATTATTTGTAGAATTTTTCAAAGGTATTATGCATTTTATATTCTGCAATACTAACACCAGATATGTTTTTCTCCAAATGATACAAACACATGATGAAAACATAATCCATCGTCATGTTTATTTCAATTTTAGTTATGAGAAGCAAAAATTTTGATCGAAAAGTCGCTCCTTGTGGCTTGTCGCATTTCTGTCCCCGAGCTCTTTAATTGCATTACCGTGATTCTTCATCTTTACTATTAATAAAGCTCAAAGTCTCTCTGTCTGGATGTCCGGAGGATGTCTGGATGTCTGTCGCATAGCACCTAGGCCGTTCTGCCGATTTTCATGAAATTTGGCACAAAGTTAGTTTGTAGCATGGGGGTGTGCACCTCGGAGCGATTTTTCGAAAATTCGATGTGCTTCTTTTTCTATTCCAATTTTAAGAACAAAACTATCGTAAGATGAACGAGTAAATTATGAAATTATCATAATGTGGAACCGTAACACGGGCACAAGCCAATTGGCGAGGTACGAAATTATCATAACATGGGTACAAGCCAATTGGCGAGAAAATTCACTATACATTATTTGTAAATATACAGGCGAACCAAAAGACTTTTTAATTTTTCTATTACGGGCAGAGCCGTGCGGGTACCACTAGTTACTAATAAAAAAGCTCAAAGTCTCTCTGTCTGGAGGATGTCTGGATCTCTGTGACGTGCATAGCGCCTAGACCGTTCGGCCGATTTTCATGAAATTTGGCACAAAATTACTTTGTAGCATGGGGGTGTGCACCTCGAAGCGATTTTTCGAAAATTCGATGTGGTTCTTTTCCTATTCCAATTTTAAGAACATTTTCCGGAGCAAAATTATCATAAGATGGACGAGTAAATCATGAAATTATCATGACGTGGAATGGAGGAGCGAATTAACATAGCCAATTGGCGAGAAATTCGTCATCCATTATTTGTAAATATACAGGCGAACCAAATGACCTTTTAATTTTCAACTACGGGCAAAGCCGTGCGGGTACCACTAGTTCTTCATAAATTTACACAACATTGCAATTGTGCAGGCGCATCACCAGTTTAATGAGGGAAACACATGCATCAAGAATTTTATACACATTGTCAAAATACAAAAGACATACCTGTCCATATTTTTGGTATATGATGCCAAATTTGAAGGTATTGACTAGAATGTGTTCATCATATGCCATAAGCATTTCAGAAGCCTAGAAAGAAAAAAAAAATCAGACTTCACCATACATTACCTTTTTGAAATCTTTACTAATATTATAAAGAGAGAGGGCGGATTTTTGTGTGCTTATATGTTCGAGGTAATCTCCGGAACCACTGAACCTATTTGAAAAAATCTTTCACTATATGAAAGGTGCTTTCTTACTGAGTAACATAGGCTATAATTCGAAAAAATCCGATAAATAGTTCTTTTAAATTCAAATTTAGGCCAAAATTTCACGTAAATTGCCTGCTATTGGCTATTAAAGGGGTGAAAAATTACTTGCACATATTAATATTTTATGTCGTTGAAACGGGTAGAATTTTCCGCGTTTTAAGCAATTTGTTTCAATGCTCTAACTTTATTACGACGGGAGCAATTTGCGTTTTAATCTCGAACTATTTTAGGCTTAGCTGAAAATTTGGCAATACTTTCTTCATTAAATCTATCAATAAAAAGTGAAGGAATTGTCCCACAGTTTTCTTTTTGACACCGTTGGAAAAAGCGGCATAGCGGCATTTTTTACTCCAGAAATATCTCGACCTATGGTCGAAAAAGTAACCTTCTATCTCCAAAGGAAAAAAAGTTACAAGCCGTTAAAAATAAACTTCGAATAAATCTAATCTCCATTAAAATTACTGATGTTTTGTTTCGAATTGCCATGGTTACGTCTTTTAGCTTCGCTTCATTTTAATATCTTAAAGGTCCACAAACTTGGCCCCACGGAACTTAAGCAATGGGGAAATGTTTTCGCCAATTCTGCATATTTTACGATCTACGTTATGATAATTCCCGCAGACAATGTAGAAATTGCGGGAAGACTTTGAAAACTAGGAGTCTCAGCAATTTTCCCAATTGTCGCCAAATTTGTGGACGCCAAAGACCAAGGGCTAATGTACTTCGGCCATGACCTTGCTGATAGTGGCAAAAGCAAACAATGGGGTTGTTTCCTTCAGTCAAAAGAAGTACTTTTAGTCACTGAAATTTTTTTCAACAGAACGATTCAAACACTTGATAGTTTATTGAATTTTTTTAGCTTTTCAATTTACAAGGTTTGAACAGAATAACGTCTGTCGGGTCCTCTAGTAATAATTAAACAGAAAAAAAATGATCGAGAATTAGTTAATAGAGCTATGTTGACTTTGTTTAATGTAACAGAAAATTATTTATAATTTTTATTCAAATAATTTTGAGATTCTCAAAGACAGCAAAATACCTCTCCTTGATGGACAATAGTGGATGAAGTAAGAGGGTAACACAACGGCTAAACAATATAAATAATAAATCTACAAAAGTTAACCAACAAGAGCATCTATACTAAGGATTTTTTTTCTATTCTTCAGCCTGTTGTAGAAATGAATGAACTTTTTGAGATACAGTATCAGAAAATAACTATCATTTTGTTCAATTCTGGGGGAGGGGGGAATCCTGCAACAATAACATTGAAAATTCTTAAACTTTAGTACAGCACAGACAAAATAAACTACAGTGAATTTCAAAAAGTCGAAGTTGCAGGAAATGCAAAAAAAAAAAAAAAAAAAAAAAAAATTTCAACGTATTGAAAATTTGACTTATCAAATACAAAAACAAAACAATAAAACAAAATAAAATACTACTACGGAAACTCATTACATTTATAATATGAGCAACAACATGATAGAATAATGTATCGAAGATAATATGGTCGCCTAAAAGCAACAGTAGACTATCCGACTGTTATTCCTGGAATTAGATATCTTACTGTTGCTCTGAGGCGACAATATGTACTTGAAAATATTAATGTATAACATAATTCTATAAATTCAAGGTTTGTACAGGTTGGAAAACAATTTTATAATTTTATACAGCATATAATACGTTTCGGTCCCAATGCATTCGTTAAATCAGGGTCCGACTGTATTATTTCAGATCACTTTGATGATACAAGAAATAGAATAAGATTCTTATCAATTTAATAAGTACACTGAAAGGCATCAATAGCAAAAAAAAAAAACCTCCAAACATTAGATTTTATTATTGACAAAAGCGGCAGCTACAAACGGTATGTAACAAAAACATAATTGTAACTTACTCGAGGAAAGAGAATTGGAGTAAATCTATCAACGACAGCTTCTCCGCACATTATCTGCATAAGGAAAAATAAAGCAAGAATTTTAAATTACAACCATAACTTTTTCGACAAAATGAGAAGATTTTAGGCAGCCTTAGAATTAGGAATAAAAAAACTTTGTATCACAATTGCTTTAAAAAAAAAAAAAAAAGAGTTGAAAAAAACTAGACATAATATATTTATTTAAACTAAACTTCCAACTGTCAATGCAACCATAAATGAGTTATTGAGAAGACCCAAAATAGAATGGACTGAACAGTGGTTTGACTAACTACAGTACCAAAACAAAATTGTCAAAATGGAGCTTAGAAATTTTATGGCTTGTAAAAATGGAGGACACGAGTCAAAATGGCAACTATCCATTATTGCTGTTTGAATTAAACTATCATGAAATGATATCAAAACCGGGGTCGACAACCTTGGAGAAACGATTTGAGGAGCGTCTGTAGTGATTTTGAGGAGCAATTCAAAAATTTGAAGAGCAATTTGGTATTTTGTATAAAAATCAATAAAAATAACTAAACACGCTTATCTAAAATTGTTTTATAGCTTCAATAGATCATTTTACACACAAGTATAAGAATAATTATTTTTAAATTAATAAAACAGCTTTAAGCACTATTTCAATCGCTGAGTATAAGCAAACCCAACAACTAATTTCCCATATTTACATGTTTGTTATGATAAAAAAAAACAAAATTTAAGCTTGAAAACTTTCGGCCGGGAAATGAGCAGCAAAAGAACTTCTTTGCGGAGTCGCGGAGTTTCTCCATTTTTGCGGAGCAATTGACAATCCTGCAATACACATAAAGCTCCTTCGCTTTATTTTTAATCCTTCACTCATACATATCCATTTTTTTAAATTTTAACATGGCTCTAGACAAAAAGGCTTTGGTCATCTTGATTAACAGACAACACAAATTGCATGTCTGACTCTAAGTTATCATAGTAAAAAATGAAAAAGACTAGATATGTAAAGAACAAGGCATCATGAATCATAAATTATGGTTTAAGAAAAATATAGCAGTTTTGTTGCCTATGACCATTAGTAAGTCATAATACAGGGTGTCTGAGAAAGATCCGTACAACTTCAAAATTTTATTGAAAAAGAAGCAATAGGGTTACAGCGAAACTAATTAGCACATTAGATAGAATAACTCAAAAAGTTTTTTTCCTATAACTTAAGTTATTACCTTAGGTACCTTAGTACTTCCATCCACGACTGTTTCAGCATGCTAACATCAACAGTAGCTACAGCTGTTTGGATGTTTTGTTCCATTGTGTTTGCATATTAGATTTAGTTTCGATAAACCACGCAACACATTAAGCTTTCTTCATGCGATCCGCCATTGAAATAACTAAAATGATTTAAGATTTCTTTGCGTGACATGTAGCGCCATATATAGTCAGAAACATACTGCAGAAAAAAACTTTTTGAGTTATTCTATCTAATGTACTAATTAGTTTCGCTGTAACCCTATCGATTCCTTTTCAATAAATTCTTGAAGTTGTACGGATCTTTCTCGGACACCCTGTAGTTCTCCTGTAAAGCAAATCCCAAACTGAAAGGCATCTTTTTTTAAGTCAGTCCATTAAATAATTCATTATTCTCCGCCACTTGAAATAAAAAACTAAGAAAAAGTACTCAATTGATCTTTGTAAGCACTGGCATTGCAAAGAGCTAATACTGAGCATTACCATTTGAAAGTAATTTTGGAAGTTTACTTTCGGTCACAAGATTTTGCTTATTTTCATGCAGAAAAGATTGTTATGAAAGGAAAGACATACGCAGATTTGACTAGGGTTGTGAAACTGGAATTGAAAACCAAGAACAAGTACAAGTTTTCCTTAGCTTCACTGAGGGAAACACGGGAGAAGCTAAAATGTGCTTTACATCACATGATGAAAGTTTTAATTCCTGCAAGGTCTCTGTGTATCTGCTGAATGTTAAACAACATGAAGGGTTTTCTGAACATCCCCAAAGCAGAATACTACTAAATTTGCAACATACGTTGCAGAACAGATGCCTGAGCTGCAAAACAACTCTGTTCAAATGTGAGAGGAAAACTCAGACAAATTTTCTGCAGAAATTCTACAGAGTTCTGTGAGATTTCTACAGAAACTGCAGATTTTTTGCAAATATCTTCCAACAGAATTGTTTGAGATTTCAACCCTTTTGCATCCAGAAAATATTTCAATTAAGTACTTAGAGAAGTGTTTTATCATATGCTACCATAACTCGACTCATTTTTAAAATTATTTTAGTAATTCAATTATTTAATGTTAATTGCTTCTTCGTGATATGTAAAACTAACCAAAAAAATGTAGTTTGACACCTAGGTTTCGATTTTTATAAAATGTTGTATCTTTTCTCTTTCTATGTATTTGAGAAAGCATACACAATATTTTTGGAGAATCTCAATCCATTCAGGTTCCACAGAAATGCATAGCAATGGTGAAGTTTCAAAAACTTAAAAAAAAAAAAAAACTCCTGTATGAAACGTTTTTGATTTAAGGCTCTCAATTTGTGGAAAAGGACACGTTGGTTGCTTTTGTATACAATGCTTGAAGTACTTGCAGAACATTTTTGGTCAAATGATTTTACGTTGCAGAACATCGTCAAGTATTCTGCTTTGGGGCTGAACACTACAAATAACCATTGCCGTGGAGTTGAAGTCGAAGAATAGAAGTCGGACTGATTTTGGGGTAAAGGAGTCGGAGTCGGGAGTTGAAGGTTTAAAATTTCACAAGTTGCAGTCGGTCATTTTCCCTCAAAGTCTGCAACTCTGTCAGTACTTGCAGAGTCGGAGTTCGACTGATTTTGCGGTAAAGGAGTTGAGGGTTGAAGGCTCTGAAATGCAAAGGGTCTGTCATTTTTCCTCCGACTCAGGGTTGCCACGGAAGTTCAAGAATGAAATTCCCTGACATTTCCAGGTTTTCCAGGTGGTTTTGAGAAAAATTCCAGGTTATCAATCTCCACCTTCATTTTGCAACATTAATATATACATCTCAAATTTTGATAAAACTTACCTCATTTTCAAACTTTACAAACAATGGCTACCAAATTTAATTTACTCAAGCTGAAATAATCAAAAATATGTAATAAGGGTGGTTCAATTTTTTTTTCTCTCTCGGCTCGAGTCCAAGAACCCCTTATTTTTTTTAGACTTACTAATAGTATTGTGCTGTAAAAGTTTTAGCTTCTTGCTCAAATTTTAAGAGGGTGCTCAATGACACCTCCATTTAACATTAGCTCTAGCATAGAAAAAGTCAGATTTAGAAACATTTAATTTCCCCAGCTGTTTTTTTTTATGTAAGTAATTATTTTATTGCAATGAATATGCATAT
>NC_072737.1:5900519-5985162 GCF_026930045.1 Uloborus diversus
TGCACTACATGCATATAACTCGTGTAGATTATAGTATGTAACATTGTTTTTTCAGTTCAATGAATTTTTTTAACCCCTTCCTCATACTTATGAAGTTTGAGGGAGGGGGTCGAGCACCCTCTTTCAGTTCGAATAGGAAGTTAAAATTCCTCCAGTATTTTACTATCCACAAGTCTAAAAACTTTGAGTGGTGTCCTGTTTTCTAGGAGAAACCTTTTTTTTTAAAGTGTATTTTTGAACTACCCTAATGTACTAACACAAGTGAAGCAAATTACTGTAATAAACAATTAATGTAAATGTGGCATATCTAATTTTCAATAGCGAGGAGCCACTGCCTTACATCAAGTGAAAGAACTGCAGAATTAGCAATTGTGACATCTGTATCACAAAAATAAAGTTAATTGCTAAAATAATCTGAACTAAAACTTATGAAACCTAAACTTTTTCAATTATTGCTTTCTACCCCTCCAATCCATTGAACTCAAAGCGCTTTTAAACTGGCCTGTAAAAAAATCATGCACCTTTTAGCTTCACATATTTCCCCTGTTTGTTGCTCATAAAACAGGGGTGCTCCCCCCCCCATATTTCTGAACGCCTTGGCGTTTTTTTTATTTTGAACCCTCTTTTTTTATTTTTTTAACCTATTTATTTATTTTTAATTATTATTGTTTTGAAAAAAAAGTGTGCTCGCTCTCCAATAAAATACACACACACAGATGAAAATAATAAAGTAAAATAATATGAGTAAATAATTTGAATAAAAATAAAGTAAAATAAATAATTAAAAAATCCCCCCCCCCCAAAAAAAAAATTGATGGCGCAACTTGCGCCATAATCACTCCTGTGGGCAGCCTGTCATAAAGTTTGAGCATTGATCAGAAACTTCTCTGATGTGCAGATTTTTTTTTAAATCGGATTACTTTTATTTTGAAAGAAAGAAGCGCATTGGAAGTCTTAAAAGATCACTACCAAAATACTAAAAGATTAGCGATACTTCTGTAAAAAAGAAACTTTCTAAGTTTAAAATTGTCTAATGAACTAAATTTACAGAGCAAAATTGTTTAGAATAATACGATTTCATTAATTAATTTAAAGAAATAATATAAAATATGAAAAGATTATTGCAGCTCATTAAAAACTTCAGTCGGCACTCCCAGACAAAACAACGTGCTGTGCTTCATAACTTCAGAACTGCTGACGTTAACAAGCAGCGCTTAAACAGAGCCCGCTCAAACGAGGAAGAAAAGAAGTACCTTCTGCGCATGTCCGCCGCTGACTGCTATGGTGCACGCCGACTGCTATGGAGCACGTGCCAATGGCAGAGTTGTTGATAAAAATAACTGCAGGGGGAAGAAGAAAGAGGGGAATGACAAAACGACGAATGGGAAGGGAATGGCGGCGAAAAAAACAAGGCAGAAAGTTTTTTTTTTTGACGTCATAGACCGCAGGCCGCGCCAAGAACGATCGGAAATATGCAATTTTTCATTTTCCCTGACATTTCCCTGATTTTCAGCGATTTTCATTTTCCCTGACAATTCCAGGTTTTCCCGGTTTTCCCGGTGCGTGGCAACCCTGCGACTCCGCAGCTCTGCAAATAACGTTACTAAATACAAATAGAAGGAAGCATAATACAAATGTGACGACCAGCAACAGGCTCTGGGCCCAGCTAGGCTGGTCCTAGTCAATTTATTAGTCCCCAATGAAGATCAATGGCCCTCTTAAAGCTGTCCACCCCCTTGATCATTACCGCCTCTTCCGGTAAGCTGTTCCAAGTGCCCACAACCCTACTAAAGTAGTAGTTTTTCCTGATTTCCAGGTTAGCCCGAGATTTGAATAGCTTAAAACGATGACCCCTCGTCCTGCTTTCGGTGCAAAAATTTAATCCATTAACATCATTCATTTCGATAAATTTAAACAACTGAATCATATCCCCTCTGACTCTCCTTTGCTCCAGGCTATACATATTAAGCCTATTGTGTCTGTTATCATAGTCTAAATCTGAAAGTCCCCTTACTAGTCTAGTTACCCACCCTCCTTTGAACCCTTTCCTCAATACATAAAGATCTTTAATTTCTTAATACAAAGAACTTATAAATTGCAGTAACTTGTTCCATGTAGTTATTTGATTTCGTTACAAAATACTCTTTTGGCATGAAAAAATTACACGCATGGGGTCATGTGAAGCTCATCGAAACACTTCCCGACTCTAACGACTAAGACATAAAATACCACTCGAGACAACTCACCTTGGCAATTTGTGCAGGATTAAGAGTATGAGCTGTCATCGGATCTACAAGGAATACATCATGTAAAAGTCCATCTTTGGTTCTGGAAAAGATTGTGATAACAGAAACTCAGCATTTAAACAATTTCTTTTACATTCATTTTACATGTTTTCCTAGCAAAAAAAGCATTACCCTCTTATAAATAAACCTTTCATAATAAAGTTAAAAACTACAAGCTGTGTATAGAATAGGACTCATTTGCTGAAATCCAATCAGCTGAGTAATTAATGAAATTAGGAAAATAAAGGGAGAGAGTAAATGATAGTACTACAGGGTTCATACTCGATTCGAATGAAAACGTTCCATGACTATTTCAAGTCCTTTTTCATGACTTCATAAAAAAATTTCATGACCTTGTCACACAAAGAGAATAGTACTATTAATTATCAAACTTAACAAATTTTGGAAATGAGCATCTTTTGAGTGGGATTGGCGAAATCAAGAACGCGCAAGTTTGCTACTATAGAATATCCATCGTGTTGCTTTTCTCGGATGACTTTTCATCCAGAAGTTCACACTTCTTTGCATTGAAAAAGGTGTTCCTTGTAACACCGAAATACGTGTCTGCAATCATTTGCAATTTTTGTGCTTCATAATGTTGGATTACTGACTATTTTAATTTTCAGCACAAAGGTATTTGTTCGTTAATCGTTATATAATAAGTGTTGAAAATGATGCAACCTTGATAAATTTAATAATAAAGTTCTTAGGAGTGATTGAAAGGCATTTGGATGCAATTGAAATACAGTTTTTGAGTGGGAGTGGCAAAATCAAGAATGTTCAAATTTGCTACTGCAGAATATAAAATATAAGAAGTATTGAAAATAATGGTAAGTTTAAAATTAGTGACATATATGCAAGCAGATTCTGATTTTTGAAATCCCATTGCATCCACTTCTGGTAGCAGCCACCCTTCATTTTTTGCAATGTGATTTTACATTGCAAAAAATAACAGGTGGCTGCAACAAAAGTGGATGCAATGGGATTTCAAAAATCAGATTTATCTTTGGGATAGTTCAATTTTCTAGTTTTAATAGCTTTTATATGTAACACTGTTAAATAACACAATGCTCTTTTAGCAACTGTTACTTTCTGTTTACTCAGGACATTTTTCATGACTTTAGTTAATGTTCTTTTAACAAAACTTTTAACAAAAATATTAATTTTCCATGACTTTTCCAGGTCTGAAATTCGTTTATTTTTTTTCCATATCCCATACAAACCCTGGTACTATATTACAAATTTTCAAAAACACTATACACTTGTGTTTCAGGATTGATAGGAGTCTTTTTAACAATACAAATATCTTGAGGCTCAGGATGAAAATAAAATTATTGAGCTATTCAGCTTTCAAATATGTCACTATTTTAAGATTGCAGGCAAAAGAAAATATTTCCAAACTAAACAGTTCTAACATGTAAAACATTCTGATAGAACAAAGTTACTCTTTAGTATAAAATTTCCCTTATTTCGAGCTCAATCCAGAAAACGCCTTTCATTTATCAAAGTTTTCAAATTACATTTAGCGGTTTGCAATTGGATTTTTTGACAAGAATGTCTTTGTCAGTAACCTATCATTCTTCTGACAATCACCAAGTAGCTTTGGGAAAGCAATTCTTTCAAAGCTTTTTTTCCTTTAGGCTTCACTTGTATGATTTTTATACTGGAGATCACATCTTGACGTATTGAAAATAGGGATCATTTTAATCATAAACATGTATAAGCAATATTTTTGTTACTTAGGTTTTTATTGCACTTTTCTTCAACATCTAACTTTTTTCACTTTCTCAAAACTTGACTAAAATATGTATTTGTCCAAAAATCACGAATCTTGTTTTCTAAAATGCAACGATGTTTCACAAAGTTAATTTTAAAAGAATAATAATAATAATAATAAGGCGATTAAGTTGTACAGTATTGTATAGTATATAGCCAGAAAAGAACATTTATAGATAACTATTATAAAACTTTTCACTTTTATAATTATAAATCTCACTCAACAAACTGCATAGGCGGCTCGTACGAGGGGGCAAGGGGGGCAAATGCCCTCTCACTTTCAACAGCAAAGGGACTTTGCCCCTCCACTCTTCTAAATTTAAAACTAAGTGTCGAATGAGAAATGATTGTGATGATCTGTTCACGTGTTGAAAGAAACAACTGACTTATTAAGTGCTTGTTTTTGCTTTTTTCATGTTATTGTTTCGTAAAAATTAAAATGAAATTTTGATATTGTAGGAGGAAATCTTCTGCGGCCATCTAATTCCACTTTTTGAGTCAGTTTCTCGAATTTTGGGAAGAAGGTCAATTCATTAGTAATGACGTAAAAATTCAATTGCCTAATTTTTGAAGAAAAAAAGGTAAAGGGTGTGTCGCCATCTAAACCTGCCGCCTCTGCACCCCCCTTGACCCCCCATTTGTTTGGGCACCAGCCGCCTATGACAAACTGCATCCATCGCTAACTTGTTGAAACTTTCATAGTATAAGATCAAGTATAAACGTGCAATTTTATATGTGTCAGATTGACATTTTTATTGAAAAACAAAAGGTTAAGTGATCGCAACATGATTGCAACAAAATTATTTTTTTTATTAAAGATGATTTTTTTTCTCTGATTTGTTAACAATTAAAATAGAAAAAACAAAACACCAGAAATAATTTCTATTATTTTATTTTTCAATTATGCCTTTTTTTGCTTTGTGACTGAATGACATTTTTGCCAACCAAGCTTTTGGACTTCTTAGCACAAAATTAAATTTCTGTGAGTCATGTATAAATACATTCTTTTAACTAATGACCACTTTCTAAGATACATAATTAACAATATAAAACTGTTAATCTGAATAATTTACAAGCAATGGATTTAAATAATTAACGTTTGTGTTGTGACAGAATGATGAGAATTTTCTAAATCGATTTCTTGCAATAAAAAGGATCATATTTTAAATAACATAAAAAAACTAATGCACTTAGCTCATATAAAGTTACTGAATAAAAATGATGAGTAAAATAATTAATAAAACCATTCCAACAAAATAAGTATATATATAAAACTAGTATGTTGTGGCCATCACGAAACTTTCTTCTATATTTTTCTTTTTTTTCTGATTCCTCCCCATGCTTGACGAAGAAGCAATATTCCCAACAAAAACAAAATTACACATGCAAAAACTTGACGACCATCCCAATGTCTGAATTATTACAAAAGCAAAGCAAAGAACGAAAATTGAAAGTTATTTTAAAAGCCTTGCTTGAATTAATTACAAATATTTTATTTGTTAACAAACACAAGATGGCAACAGTTAAAAGTTTTAAATCATTGAGATAATATTTCCGATCATTTCCATACAATTAAAATCACGAGAAATACGCAGACGACAATCTATTACGATTTATCTTTCTTATTGTTGCATTAATAAAGCTATTTTTATTTGCAAAAAAACAAGAAAATCAACACCTCTTGGAGCGATTGGCGTCAAAATTGAACCGAAGCCTGTTTACATATGGATTCACATATATTCCAAATTTCAACCAGAATGTAGCATTACTTCTTGAGATAGGGCGCTCACAATGGAAAAAAAGAATGGGCGATCGCGCTACCCCCCTTTTTAGCTGTTGACACCAAAATAAAATCAGCTCTTATACCCACTAAGGGGTACTTGCCGATAAATTTTTCTTTCATTCCGTTCATTATTTCTTGAGATACAGCAGTCACAATTGACGACAAAAAACGTTCTATAGCTCAACCCCAGTTTGAGCTATTGACACCAAAATTGAATAAGCACCTGTTCCTGTTAGGGGCAACATATGGACCAAATTTTGTTGGATTCCGCCAGTTACTTCCTGGGGAATAGCAAGCCTGCATAACTCGAAAAACGTCCCATTGCTCCATCTCCCTTGAAGGAATTCACGCCAAAAACCAATGGGCACAAGTTCACATAGGGTCACATATGTGTACCAAATTTCGTTCGATTTCACGCGGTAGTTTTTGCTGTAGAGCAGCCACAAAAAACTGGTCACACACAGACGTGACACACACACAGACGTGACACACACACGGACACACACATACATACACACACACACACACGGACAGACATTTTCCGAAAATGGTCAAAATGGACTCGGAACACCTCAAAACGTTCAAATCAGTCAAAATTTGAAATTCGAAAATTTGCACGAATCCAATACTTTCTTCTATATATTAGATATAGAAGAAAGTAAAAATTATATACATTTTTGCAAAAACTGGCATTTTTATGGAATTGTCCACATGACTTGTAAGACTGCTTAATGTGTTAAAGCTTTTTCAAAAATAAGTGGGGTGATAGTTTTTTTAACTTAAGAAGCAAAAATCTATAGATCAGTGAAGGAAAACAAAAATATGGCTGAAAATCTCAAATAAATTACCTGATGAGAACCCTGACCTGTTCTTGACTAGGAGAAGGTAAAGGGTCCACCCTCAAAGACATTACCAGTGGACCAGAGCTCTCATCCATTGAGAGAAAGTTGAAATGTTCCTGAAACAAAAACCAATACATATTTGTCAAACAAAAAGATGCTTAATATTTTTGCAAACATTTTTATTACGATTCAGTATTTATAAATACTTTCTAACGACGAAGGTCATCCGGACAGTAAAGAACGATTTTGTATAAAAACATTAATATCCGATACAAAAAAGTAAATCTTTGTATACTTACTAATTGATACTTTAGCTAATTTTCTAGGTAGTCACCATTTAAATTTAAGCACTTGTCACAGTTTACAAGTTTTTCTATGGGTTCTGCATACACAGTTGCCACCAAGCTGTTGAACCAATCATTAACAGCTTCTTTTAAGTTCATCACTGCCATAGCGCTTTATACCCAAAAAGTCTTTCAACTTGGGGGAATAAGTGAACTACACTGGGTGAAAGTAACCTCAGTGATTTGTCTGTAAATTTCTATTAGTCCTCTTGCATTAAAAAATCTTATGACACTACGAACCTCACACTTGAGGAACCTCACATTTGACAGGATCATTAATTATAATTGACATTTTAAAGTCGCACAGCTAAGCAATAATTGGCCGTGGCACAGTGTTTCGATTAGTACAAGCTAGGTGGACAAAAGTCATGTTCAAAATTCTGAACTTTAGTATTGGGAAAATGCAAACAATAAACCAAAACATGATAGTTAAACAATATTTAAAAAATTTTTAAAGATGAACGAAGAGTTTTTTTTGCCTGTTTCAAAACTTTCAAGTGATGGCAATTACTTGTACCCATTTGTACCCGGGCTAAATTTTCTGTACACAGTAGCTACAGCTTTCCTATTAATAATAAGACATATTATAGTCAGCACACTCGAGTACAACATTTTTTTTTTACCCAAAGCTTTGGGTGCTTCAATATTTCTTCAAAGAAATCCCTACTCGAAAAAAAGTACTCTAGAGAAAAAAATATGCTGTACTAGTGTGCTGACTATAATACGCCTTATTATTAATGGGGAAAGTGCAGCTATTATATACAGAAAATTTGGGCCAGGTACAAACAAGTAAAATCATTACCATCACTTGAAAGGTTTTAAACGAGCGATTCAAAATTTTTTTAAGATTGTTTAATTACCAGATAGATTAATTAAATCAGGGAAAAAAAGCACTTACCAGTATAAATAATATCCATCTTGAACAATTAACTCATGTGAATTTAGGAACACTTTAATTTTGTGTGATGAAATGATGAATTCTGAACTTGACTAATTAATCGAAACACTGCGTGTGGGGATCATCGCGGCTAAGGTCAGAATGAAGCAAAGCAATGCCAAGGTCAATAATCAGGCGGCAGCAGTGGTAGGGAAACACACCCAGCCGCCAGCACAAAATGTCCTTTACTTTCCGGATGACCCTCGTAATTTAAGTTATGAATATATTTCACACAAAATTTAGAAACTAGGCCCAGAGAGTAGTGCATTTTCCCATTCAAACATGGGTAGTTTAAATTAATGAATAATTGGAGCACATGCTTTCTATATCTCCTCAAATTTTTATCCACTCCCTCAGTCTTCATTCGGATTTGTATTTTATAATCAAAAATTTTCTAGTTTTTTTTTTTTTTTTGGGGGGGGGGGCATGATTCTGTTTAAAGAAATGCAACCAACTTTACAACTCTTAAAGACAACTTTTAGGAAATAATACAAAAACCAGATGTAAATAAAGAAAAACAACACTGTTGAAGTAAAGGACATGCATTTCTGGGCTTCAGGAAATTACTCTTTCATTGCAGAAATTTTTAAGATCATGATGCGAAGCAGCCACTACAACCTTACAGGTAGCTGAAAATGCTTGAATATCCCAGTTGATTTTTTGAATCACAAACCAATGAATGAACTGATTGATGAAGATTTTATAAAACAAGTTAAGTAAAGCAAATGTTTACCTTATGTTCTAAGTGACTCATAATAGAAACTGCTGTCACTAATGTGTGTGCTACCGAATTGTATACATAGCATATTTATGTAATAAAATGCTTCAAATCTAATATAATTCTCAGTAAACAAGAGTTGAGAAGACATGCTAATTAAGGGAAAGCAGATTTAAAAAAAAAATAAAATAAAATAAATCTGCTAATGTGGTTATGGTTGAATACTTTAATTTAATACTATTTAATCAGAACAATTTTTTGCACTTTGTAAGTAACTTTTTTTTTCTATCTTTTTTTAAAGGAATTTCAGGCAATAATTTAGACTGTTTACTTTAAGTTTGAATTACTAACAGTTGACTGTACATGCTATTCAAAAAATTTCAGCCAAATATCATTTTGCATTAATTCAAATAAAAAAAAGAGAGAGAGAGAGGGAGAAACATAGTATGAACAAAATGAAAGCACTTTTTTATTAAGTACATAAAAGTGTCTCTTATAAAGTGCTTTAAGTCACCATGCATTCAAAAATATTATAATATCTTCATATTTGACGCTTCAATTAAAATATACACATATCTATGCTATACTTTTTATCAAGGAGGGAAAAAATGAATGCTCAGTACATTTTTTCAGCACCATTTTTTTTTTTTTTATTAAGAGTTTCATTTTTTTTTTTTTTTTTTTTTAAATCTATTTGCTTTGCATAAAATGAAGTTCTATAATGACATTAAGCCATAACAGAAAGTAACATTTAAATTTTCCACATACAGAAGTAGAAATTTTAATATAAGGTTGCAATCATCTTTTGACCAACAAAATTTGCAAAGTACATAAAGTTTAATGCATAAAAAGGAAAAAAATTGAAATGAGTAATAGATGGACATCTTAAATAATTTTTGTAAAAATGGAGATTTTTGAATTGAATAAGTGATCCGTTTTAAGCATAAAATAGTTCACGAGCCCTTTGAAGGAACTTTTAAGATAAGACAGCAAAAAGACTATTTCAAGTTCAATTGTAAAACACTACTGACACAGGATTTAAAAAGCACCATAATAATTCGAAACATTAAACAAGAAATTGCTTAAATTCACTCTATAATATCATACAGAAAGAGTTGGTTGTGACAGAGAGAAGCTGACGGGAAACAGATGGTTTAAAAGCTCCAGGTTTATAAACAAAATTTCAATAAACGAGAATGATATGGAAATATGAGAGCTTTTTTTTTTCAAAGTCTGACTGGTCATGAACAGAAAACTACAGTGAAAATGAAAGAATGTGGTACCAACTTTCCTGACCTCATCATAGAAGACAGCCAGCTGGTCATACAGCCAATTCTTTGTGCTTGTCTGAGCAAAGCTTTTGTCTTCCAAACCAGATTTTCATATAAGCAAAAAAGTAGAAATCAGAAGGAGATAATTCCAGACTGTGATGCTCATATAAATAACAATATAAAACAAGTTAAGTAAAGCAAATGTTTACCTTATAATGTATACCAAACTCAGACAATGAATGTCTCTTCTTCGGTTTTCAAAATTTTGACACCATATATATATAGATATTTCTTATGGAAATTTTTCTGAACACATATTTGTTGATGAACGTTTGCTGCATTGTACAAAACAGGATGCAAAAATCAAATGACTGCATACAACATGCAATTCATATTTCATGCGAGATTATATAGCTCAAGGTAAGTTTACATTATCACTGAGCGCTCAGAGCCGACAACTGCAACCTGCCATGATACAGAGGAACATTAGGGACATTGTGTAACACATATGAATACAGCAAGATTGGATTTTTATAGTTCAGACCTTGAAAAACAAATCCTTGCATTTTACAAATACCGAGCAGATTCACAAATAAGATTATGATTCACAACTTGCAAACCTTTGCGAAGAAATATGTTCTGTACAGTAAGGCCGTTTCATCCCTTTCAATCTTCTGTTGGAAGTCGAACCCAGGTAGCACAGCATTGCCCTGGGGGTCCAGAAGAGTGCTGTGCTGAGTTCCATCCAGCCAGTATCCACCACCAGGAGGCAGCACTACCAGAGAATAGGGACCAGGCTTCTTCAACACCTAATTCATACAAATCAGAAACATGTAAATTTTGAGTCCACCACATTGAGATGTAATTTTAAAGGGACAAATAAAAGTTTACAGAAATAATATGACATTGTCTACCAACTGCTTTTTGGCAGCATTGAGAAAGAAAAGAAAATATTGCTTAAAAGGAAGAAATTCTTCATGCAAAGCCAATTTAGTTTAGTAACTAACTAGTAAAAGACAATACAGTAGAAGACTGTTATAACGCACACCTTAGGACCAGAGCTTTTGCGTTATACAGGTTTTTGCATTATATAGATCATTTCACAAATTCTGAAACTAATATTCAGAATACATCTATATATTAGCACTTCAGAATGAGTTTTATCTGCAATGAGTATTAAAGCACCAATATTACAATTAGTCATTCACAAATAAATATGTTTCACAATCAGAAGAAAGTGAATTATCCTGCACTTCTTTTAGCTTCATGGTTTGCATAACAGCTACATTTTCAAGAGCCATCTGATATTTTCTTTTTATTGTGAACACTAATTTTCATTTTAAAACTTTTAATTAAAATAGAAAGATTAAAAACTGTTTTAAAATTTAATTTGCCTAACAATTTTTAATGTTTGCAAGACAAAACAGAGTTAGTTTCTTAACTTCAAAACCTATTGTTGACTTCTGAAAAGTAGTACGGTTTATAGAGAATTGCGTTATATAGGTCGGCGTTATAACGGTCTTCTACTGTACTTAGGAGAAAAAAAGGAAAGAAAACAGAAAAATGACTTTACAATATTGAATTAAATTAATTACTAAACATTTGGAAAAAATTAAAATATGGTCAAGACAACTGAAGCACTAAACAGCATATGACACTTTTATAACTAAATGTTCAACTAAATTTAACTCTAACTAAAACATGAATCTTTTTATTCTCTTTTTGGAAAACAATATCTTCAATATGAGTAAAAGGAAACATGAGATAAATGGAAATTAACTCCTATCTCCAGTGATAAATTTTCAAACTAAACTGTTCTGAGATTCTGAGAGTTTTGCATGTTTAAAAACAACTGTGTGGGCATCACCATTGTTTGAAGATGACACAGCAAAAAGTTGCTTTTTAAAGTTGAATGATCTTACATTTTCCTCTCCAGCAGGTCTACAAATGCAAAGTCACTAGTTTCAAATAGTTTTACTAGACATGTAGAAGGTTACTAAAAACATTAGCTTATGAATTTCACTTTCTGAGGTATTTTTGATGGGCAGTTCAGGTCCCCTTTACTTCATAAATACTGTACTCCGGCACAAATAAAAACTCATGCTTTCATTCTTCTTGTTTTATTTATTTACTAGAGGACCCGACAGACGTTGTTCTGTTCAAACTTTGTAAATTGAAAAGTTAAAAAAATTCGATAAACTATCAAGTGTTTGAACCGTTCTGTTAAAAAAAAATTTCAGTGACTAAAAGTACTTCTTTTGACTGAAGGAAACAACCCCATTGTTTGCTTTTGCCACTATCAGCAAGGCCATGACCGAAGAACTTTGGCCCTTGGTCTTTGGTGTCCACAAATTTGGCGACAATTGGGAAAATTGCCAAGACTCTTAGTTTTCAAACTCTTCCCGCAATTTCTACATTGTCTGCGGGAATTATCATAACGTAGATCGTAAAATATGCAGAATTGGCGAAAACATTTCCCCATTGCTTAAGTTCCGTGGGGCCAAGTTTGTGGACCTTTAAGATATTAAAATGAAGCAAAGCTAAAAGATGTAACCATGGCAATGCGAAACAAAACATCAGTAATTTTAATGGAGATTAGATTAATTCAAACTTTATTTTTAACGGCTTGTAACTTTTTTTCCTTTGGAGATAGAAGGTTACATTTTCGAAAAAAGGTCGATATATTTCTGGAGTAAAAAATGTCGCTTTTTCCAACGGTGTCAAAAAGAAAACTCTGGGACAATTCCTTCACTTTTTATTGATAGATTTAATGAAGAAAGTATTGCCAAAATTTCAGCTAAGCCTAAAAAAGTTCGAGATTAAAATGCAAATTGCTCCCGTCGTAATGAAGTTAGAGCATTGAAACAATTTGCTTAGAAAGCGGAAAATTCTACCTTTTTCAACGATATAAAGTATTAATATGTGCAAGTAATTTTTCACCCCTTTAATAGCCAATAATAGGCAATTTACGTGAAATTTTGGGACTAAATTGGAATAAAAAAAGAACTATATATCGGATTTTTCCGAATTATAGCCTATGTTACTCAGGAAGAAAGCCCCTTTCATGTAGTGAAAGAATTTTTCAAATAGGTGCAGTGGTTCCGGAGATTACTTCGAACATATAAACACACAAAAATCCGCCCTCTCTCTTTATAATATTAGTAAAGATTTTGGAAGATTAAATTGTGATGCTAATGAAATTTTTATTTGTATTATTTTACGTAAATTCAGCGCATAATTTAACATTTTGTATCATTTCTCTTTTTAAATAGTTTTAGACTACATATGGAGGCTTTAGCAGATCACATACGTCCTATGTACCACATATACTATTGGCATAGAATTCCTTATTCCTCTAAACTAATCGCGTAAAGTGCATTCTGTACCTACATTTACATCATGGGAAAAATATAGGGTGTTTTCATTTATCCTTTAGTTTACAGGGTGTAAGGAAACACACTGAAAAATTTCTAAAACAACTTGGGTGTCAATAAATAGCATCAAAATGGACGGAAAAAAGCACTAAATAGGGCACAAAGGTTACTAATTAATTTCATAAGCAATGAGAGAAGGTAATATTTCAAACACTAACTTTTGAAAATAATTAATGAACTGAAAAGATTGCCCATATTGTTTACACTTTATTAATAAACTATTTGAACCCAACATGGAGTGGATGGAAAACTGTTGACAGTATGGGGGGGGGGGGTCATGAACCCCCCCCCCCCCCCCATGAACCTCCTCTTATATCCACCCCTGATGTTACTCCAGTATTATTTCAATCTATGACAATCTATAGCATTTGATCTGTTTCAATCTTTGCTTGACATTTTAAATGTTGATTATTGGCTGCTACGAAATGTCAGCCTCAGATTTTCATAATACAGTAAAATATTGTTCAAATTTCAATACTGTTTTGGATAGGGAATAAGATAAAAATGATCAATTGCCAATTAAGAAAGCTAAAAGGATATTTCAAAATACATGCTTCCTTTCAAAGTAAACACTGGCTCTGGTATTTTGCTAAGTAGATAATCGTGGCGTAAGAAACGAAAATAAAGTTACTAGGCAATGATGCATGTATGATAATCTACAAAACGGCTTCCTGTGACATAATATGAAGGCACTTACTTAAAGAATGCATTGTGAAACTACTCATTGTTCTTGAGCAGGAAGTGACAGGTGAGAGTCAAATGACTTTAGAAGGAAAAAAGAAACAAGGTAAAACTTACATCTTGCAGAAAGTCGTTTTCATTCTTCATTTTCTGCTTGGCATCAGGACTCTGAAAGAACAAAATATACATATGAATACAAGAAAAGAGATAGAGAGAGCATTAAAACAATCAAATAACCAATGTTTTGAAGCACAAAAATTGCAAATTACTGCAGACACATGTTTTAGTGCTACAAAGAACACCTTTTTCAATGCAAAGAAGTGTGAGCTTCTGAATAAAAAGTCATCCGAGAAAAGAGTCATTTCAGAGAAGATGTTCTCACTGTAAAACACTTCTATGAGGAGAATTAAAAATATTGAATATTTATTTATGTCAATCTATACTTTTCCTCAAAAAGCTGTGATGATTGTTTTAGGAGATCCACATTTATACAGTACTGATATACATTTACCTATTATTACATCTCACTATTATTAAAACAATCTTGATCAATAACAGATAAGGAAATATAAAAAATAAAAAAATCAACAATTGCATGACCCCACCAGTGGTATTCCAATAGGGTTATACTTCATATATGCCACACACTCTCAAACATTTTTTAGACATAGAGACTCAAGCAGTGGGGAGTCTAACGGTAAGCGGACTACACGGCCGCGTGAGGCCCCACGATGAGCAGGGCAACGAAGTTTGACATGAATCTAAAACAAAAGTTCATTGGTTTTAGATATTATCAACTAAACGAAAGTTTTTTTTTTTTTTTACAGCCATGGACTGTCATACCAATAGGCTCATGAGGCCTGGTTTGGGGTCCCCCCAAGTTTGTTTCGTCACTGTTTTGAATTACGATGATCTAAACTTTCATTTGGGTAAAAAACTGGCTGACCGGAAGGAAACAAAGGGTAGTTGTAAGGGGAAATTATTCTAATTGGAGTGAGGTTTTAAGCGGGGTTCCTCAAGGATCAGTGTTAGGGCCTGTTTTGTACATTGTTTTTATGAACGATATTCACAAAAATATTTCTGGGAACATGAATTGTTTTGCTGATGATGTCAAAGTTATGGGGACTGTAGAAAATGAAGAACAAGCAAAACAGCTGCAAGAGGATCTAGATCATATTACGGAGTGGGCTGATAAATGGGGTATGGCTGTTAATGTTGGGAAATGTCAAGTGCTACATTTAGGACATGGAAATAAGTGTACAAGTTATTATTTGCAAGGTTCAGTCATTAGTCAGGCAGAAAAAGTTACTGATCTGGGGGTCTTAATAAGTCAGGATTTAAAGTTTAGCCAACAATGCAGCATTGCTAGATACAAGGCCAATAAGATGCTTGGGTTTATCAATAGATCTATTTCAAACAAATCTAAAGAAGTTCTTCTGCCCTTATATAGAAGTTTGGTAAGACCTCATTTGGAGTATGCTGTTCAGTTTTGGTCTCCTTATCTTAAGAAAGACATTAATGTATTGGAAAGGGTTCAAAGGCGAGCTACAAGGCTAATAAATGGACTTTCTCATTTAGACTACGATTTCAGGCTTAGAAGGCTAAAAATGTATAGTCTTGAGCAAAGAAGAGACCGAGGGGACATGATTCAGTTGTTTAAATTTATTAAAATGAAAGATGTTACGGGGCTGAAGTTTAGCACTGAAAACAGGACAAGGGGGTCATTGTTTTAAGCTATTTAAATCTCAGGCTAACACGGATGTTAGGAAAAATTATTATTTTAGCAGGGTGGTGGAACCTTGGAACAGTTTACCGGAAGAGGTGGTGATGAGCAAGGGAGTAGATAGTTTTAAGAGAGCCATTGATCTTCACTGGGGATTGTAAATTGACTAGGACCAGTCTAGCTGGGCCCAGAGCCTGTTGCTGGTCGTCACATTTGTATTTGTAATACAAGTTCACTTTGAAACACAACACTAAAAACACTAAGCGTGTGAGAAAGCCCTGTATGTTACACCATGATTAAAATGCCTGTACTTAGGCAATATTTTGAGGATTTGTCCAAGAATTTTTTTTACTTTGTATTTTCAAATGTTCTGCATTCCATAATGATTTCGAGCATAAAAAGCATTTTTTGTATAAATTTCACTGAATTATTTCAGAAATATTTTTTTTTACTGTATGATTTTCTGTGTGTGCTTATAATTCTGACCACTATTGTATGTGCTAAAATATGCAGTGTGAATTTGTAAATTCGATATAAAATAGAAAAGTTAGTAAATTTAGAATTTGGAAGGGGAATTTTGGAATATGAATTTGATCGTTTCATTATGTTTCTCCGAGAAAACAAGGATACCTTTAAAACAACACCAGAAAATCCAGACACATTAGGGCTCGCTTGTCATGACATTTATCAAGCAGCTAAAGGAATGTCTTGTACATTTCCGGACATGGAGAAACGTTGTTGAACATTTTTTCAACAAATTCCATTGACGAATGCATCTGGCGAACAATCTGTTTCAGTTTTGAAAAGAGTAAAAATTATTTACGAAATAAAATGGGGAGAAGCGACATTTTTTACTGAATTGTGGGGGGGGGGGGGGCAAAATTTTACCGCTTAGGGGCCCCATTTCACTTGATCCGCCTTTGCCCTCAAGCTTCAGAAATTTTCATATTATGACATACCACGTATATGATCACGTAGACAAATTGTGCGTAATGGATTACTGGGAGTATACCCTCAGAAAAAATTGATGGGAACATCAATGGATCCCATACGTTAACTTTTTATCAGCTAGCAGCATATCTGCGATAGGTGAAATACCTATTACAACTACTTTTTTTAAACTGTAGCAAAAGTAGTTTTAGTAAGCTACATTTGTGATAAAATAGTTGTAACTAGAGTCAAATACAAAAAAAAAAAAAAGTTTTTGGAGCTGCTGGTTGTGATTAATATTTCTTAGCTGCAATGCAATTCCTGTTAATTTAAAGGTTTGGGGCTAACCGTAATGCATTTTTGCAGCAATTAGAGATAAACATGAAATATTTTCTACGCGTATTTTTGGGATCTCACACAATTGCAACATAGTAAATCCCTCACTGATAGGGGTGCAGGAAATGGGTTTTAGAGATATAGCCGGTCCCTCAGAGCCGTATGTTTCAACAGGTATTGCCAATCTTGATATGGTTGTGCAATTCCTTAAATTGGGCAAGAAAAAAGCAAGGGTTGATAATAACCTGTTTAGGAATTAATTAAATTATACAAATGAAATATAACACAAACAACTCATGGAATTATTCCTGAAAATTATCATAAAATTATTTATTCAGCTAGATAATCTGATTTTTTATGCAACTGCTCTAAAAATAGACAAAAAACATTTGAAAGCTCCATTAATTGAAGAAAAAATTGAACAATATAATGTCTGAAGCAAAATAAAGTCTTACAAAATGCGCTGTAGTTGAGGAAAAAAATACTGAGGAGAACTCACCATTAGGTTGGGAGAGGGGGGGGGGGGAGGGCAAAGAAAAAGTGGTTTGAATCCATTAACAATACATTTGCCTTATTTTTACAGATAAAACTAAATATTTTAAGGCATATCATCCAACTATAGCACTGCTTACACCACAAAATATATTTTAAACGGTTAAATTGGTTACACATTTACTATCTTTATCATTATCTTTATCAGTTGCATAAAAATGACATCTATTCAAGACAATGCTTTTCATAGTTACCTTAATAAATAAATGAATGTCCTTAAAATAGAGAGTTTCTATAAATTTAAACATTTAATAAGATTTCTTCAATTCATTCTTCATAAAAAAATTAAATCTAAGAGCACAAATACACGTTATTAAAGTTTAATTGCTAAAAACCCAATGTTTGCTTATACTAAGACTCAAAAATTAATTTGCTGCAAGTTAATCAAAGGTAATTTATTAGCTGCAAATAAAAATATAAACAATACATAACTATATTTATTAGAACTTCAGGATGCCTAAATTAAACATGTTTCGAAACAGATGTATCTCTGAATGTCTTTATCAGACCTCTTTTCTCCCCTTCTCTATAATTTAATGAAAATCAATTATCTCTGAAAATGTACTCTTTTGAGGGAAACCCGATCTAAGATACAAATCATATGAAGTTGACTATATGTAAACAATACACTAAATGTACTTTTTAAAAAAGGGGGGCGGGTGGGAATAATGAGCTCCAAAAATTACTGTAAGAGGGATACTACCAGAGAAATCAGCAAATCAAAACAGTTGAAACAACATTCAAAAAGGTCATTCCCAAGCCTGCAGCATACACAACCACTTACCTCTCATTCCCCTTTTTTTGTTTACTTACAGAATCCCAAAACTTTAAAAAACTAAAATCAAACACAATCCAAACATCACCGATCATATCAACAACCATAAAAACAAAACTCAACTACGTACATCACCTTGCTCAGAGGACCAACGGAATCAAATATTCCATGCTTCAGCGAAAGCCAATATTGCGAAACTTTCTTTTTTTTATGCAAACACCTTTAGCCAGCAAGTCCTGCTGTAAGCATGCTGGAGTGTCTCAGATGAATCAAAAGCGCCAGATTCGAGTCCGGATAAGAAAATTAAAGAGGCGATCTATGCAGATGTTGATCGTTATGATGGAAAACCGCTCATCCACGAAAAGTTTTTTCAAGATAGGATGCAAAAAAAAATGAGGTTGGATGAGGTACGTAACAGCAGTACGGTGGATTGACGGCCGCAGACGTGTGCCGTCGGATTAACGTACACAGCTGGAGCGTGTGTGGCAGAAATTATTCCCTCCAGAGCCTCGGTATTTTCCCTAAGAGAGAGCGGTTTCCCCTACGCGGGATTTAAAAACTCCCCACATCCTTCTTCCGCCAGAACATCGTTTTCTTCAAGTTTTGGATTGGTTTTCGATTGTCCAAAAGATTTTTTTTTGAGTCAGAGTTCCTAGTTAGGTCAAAAAAAATTTTTTTTTAATTTTTTTGTAACTTTTTGTTAAATAATTACAATCAATAAGACCGAATCACAATATTCAGTGGCAAAATAGAAATTAAATTTAATGCATTATTAATATTTGCAAAAAAAAACTGTATTGACGTCAAGTGAAATCTAGTATGTTGTGGTGATCACGAAACTTTCTTATATGTCTTTCTAATGAATTCTGATCCCTCCCCATGCTTGACGAGGAAGCAATACAGTAGAACCCCGATAATTCGGATTGATTAGGATCCGACGCAATCCGGAATATCGAAAATCCGGATTATCCACAGAATGGAAAATAAATAAATAAAACACACTAACTGAAAATCACTGCGAGGATTAACCCTCTCACGGGCAAGACCGTGTTATGTCGTTCTTTGAGTTCCATTTTCTCTGCAATACAACTTTTGAATCAAGTTTTTTTCCCCAATCGAGGAAAAAAAATAATTCAAAATTTCAAAAGTTGCATTGCCAAGAAATTGGAACTCAATCAACGACATAACACGGTCTGCCCGTGAGAGGGTTAAATAAATTAATGTTATGAAAATTTGACGATCGCTCCTCAAACTGAAAAAAAAAAAAAAAAAAAAACGATCAAATCGATCGATCGATCCGGATTATCCGGAGATCCGGACTAACGGGATCGAATTTGCGGGGTTTTACTGTATTCCCAACAAAAACAAAATTTCACAATTATCGCGAAGAGAGAAAATTGAAAGTTATTTTAAAAGCCTTGCTTAAATTAATTAAATATTTTATTTGTTAACAGATGTTTCTTAAAAGATGGCAACAGTAAAATTTTTTAAAATTATTTTGATGAAAGATGTCTCTTGATACTCCCCAAAAAATGTTTTGCGATTTTCATAACAAGTTTTTGCATTTACTTTTATTGGTTTCGTTCAGGCGCACAATCGGTGGAAAAATAATTATTAACAATTGGATAAAAATCTAGTTATAATTAGTTAAATAAAATCTAGTTTTATCTAATTTACCTTGCACAAAGCTATCGCCTTTCAATCTATTAACAATTGGGTTGTTTGTGTAATTTTAAAAAGTATTTTTTCTGAAAGTGCATGCTTAAAAACATAGGTTTTAACCCTTTTTAAAACAATTTAACGAAGTTTAGTATTTAAAAAAAAATATTTTAATCGGTGCGCGGATTCATTTTCATTTTTTACGCTTCTGCTCATGACGTCACAAGTGATGAAATGTCATTCACTGATGCCATCAGTGCAGAGCGCAATTTTTTGGCATTAGATAAAGATAAAAATATTATAGCGAAATAATTCTAATAAATGTCATGTTTACTTCAGAAAAGCCTTCATTTAAAATTTTTATTATGATTGCTATTAATATTACTACATGCAGCATACCATTTAGCCGGTTATCACATCCTGAGACTGCAGTTTCATTCTTATTAGAACTCCTCAGTCAGGAATAGTGAATAATCAAGTTGGAGGTAGCTGTCATCTCATTGAAGCTTAATATTACTGTTTGATGGCAAACTTTTTTTTAACAGTGCGTAAACATTCAGCACACGCCAATGGAGTAGCGCGCATAAGTACATCACTTGTGATGTCATAAAGACCACGCCTTATTTCCCAAATCGGACATGATAAAAAATTAAATAAAAAATAACTATTGGGAAAATTAAAGTTTTTTTTCTGGCTTCATGTTTTTTTTTTTTTTTTTTTTTGTACTTGTTCTATCAATTGCAGTGACTAAAAGTAGTACTTCTGATTGAAGAAACAACTTCGCTAAAATTAACTGAGGTCAAAGTTCGATAACTTATTTCACGAGAAAGATACGAGCAGCGTTCATGGTAAAATGCTATGTACGTTTAGTCTTTTTTTTTTCAAAAGAGAATTTTTTTTTTTACAGGAAGCTGTCAAATTTCCCGTTTTTTTTATTCTTTTGCCATTCCCTGCTTACTAATTTCTATACATTCTTTTACAGAAATGTTGGTTGAAATAGCTACTACCAAAGGTTTAAAGTCCGAGTAACACACCAAAGTAAAACCTTCTCTTTTCATTGCAAAACCATGAAAAAATTTGTTTTTATTCTCATTCACATGCCAAATACCTAATATACTTCCATTCACTAATCGCAGCTGGGATTTTCTATCTTTGTGTGTGTGGGCGGGGGAGGGGGGCAAGGACGGATACAAGGGAGGGGCGGTGGGGGGTGATCGCCCCCTCCTGGAGCGAGATACAAGAGCTTCCTTCAGGTATATTTTCAATATTAAAGTTCTACGGCACTTTTACATAATCTTGGATGAAGTTAGGAGCAAAGGAGCTCTTCCCCTTCAATTCTTTTGGAATTTAAGTCGTGAAAACGCATTTTACAGCTCTTCTCTTATTACTCTGGGGATAAGAACCGGAACTTCCCACAGGAATTTTTTCGAAATTGAAGTTCCAAAACCTCACTTTTAGACGACCTTAGATGATATTAGAGGTAGGTTCAAGGGCTCCCCCCTGAATATTTTTTCGAAAGAAACACAACTGTAGGACACCTTTGATTACAAAAAGGTAAGCGATGGGATTCGGTACACTCCTTCGAAATTTTTCGGAAATCGAAGTTTTAAATAGTAAAAGTAAAAAACCGCCCACTCCTTGAGCATTTTCTGGATCCATCCTTGGAGGGGGCGACAAGGGGGAGTTGACCAACCCCCCTTTGCTGCGTTCCTGTTTCTGTCAATTCTTCATAAAAGTAAAACACACCATAGGCTCCCATATGGGGGGAAAGTGGGAGCTCAAGCCCCCCCCCCCCCCCGCCTCTAGACATTAGAACTTTCTTGCTTTTAGTACTTTTTTCTTTGTAAAAATGTAAAAACATTTCTCTTCCAGCCATAATGAATAAGTTATTAAAAATGTCAAATCTTAAAAATTCTTATCTGTACTGAAAAAGGTTTCCAAGGGGAAAATTTCCTGCTAAACCATGAGAAAAATTATCTGAGCCCCCCCCTTTAAAATTTTGCATATGAAACACACTGGAAGAACTTTGAAAGGGCGCAACTGCTCCCCATTAACCTCCAAGGACACCCACGCCAGCAGGCGACTTAAAAAACCCGCGCGAGGTTAAGTGAAATCAAGTCAAACAGCAAAACAAAACGATGCGGAAAAGCAACAAACATTTTCCTCCTTGAGCAGCCTTGCAACGACGCGATTTTGCTCAAACCCAGCTATTAAAAGGGTTTAAAACCAAAACTGGCGCATCCATAACGGGACCCCGAGAAAAAAGGAGAGCGATTTCCCTCGGAGGGAGAAATCTTCCCCTGGAGGAGGAGGGGGGGGGGGACGAGCCACCTGTGTGTGTGTGCCGTGGAGCGTGGCCGACCATTGGCCCATTTCGGAGTCCGCCCTGTGTAGTGGTAGTCGGCACACTTCTCGGCTCGGCGTGATCAGCATTTTTTCCCCCCGACTCCCTTTTCCCCCGATCCGCGACACGGTCCTTCACCTTCGCGTCGCTCCCCCTCCCCCTTTTGGGTCAGCGATTCTCGAGAGCACACACTCGGAACTTAGTCATTTCAACTTTTACAACTGGGAGCAGAAAAATATCAATTACGTTTTCATCAAGTGACCATTTGTATTTCTCCCTCTCAAAATGGGATAACTCAATTTAGGGCTGTCCATGAATGATGTCATACTTTTTTCCAACATTTTTGACCCCCCCCCCCTCTTTAGTCAAATTGCCACCCTTCACCTTACTCCTTTGGACCTTAGTCATTGTAGTTTTCAAACATTCTTAATAAAAATGCATGATGTCGCACTTGCTATCAGGGGCGGACTGGCCCAGGGGCCGATGCGCCTTCGAACGCCTCTGTGCGCTTTTTTTATTTATTTATTTATTTATTGCGCCCTCCAACCTGTGCGACTTTGTTTTTTGTTTTTTTTTTTTTTTTCATTATTATTATTATTTTCTGACCTTCAACCTGTGCGCATTCCTTTTTCCTTACGCACTTGAACCTATGCGTTCTCTTTTATTTTTACTTTATTTTATTTATTTATGAATTTATTTGCGCCCTCACACCTGTGCGTTTTCGTTTCTTTTTTTTCTTTTTTTTTCCAACCTTTGGGAGTCAAAATTTGCGCTCTCTTAGGGACCCAGTCCGCCCCAGTTTGTTATCCCTCCCTACGCCTTATCACAAATAACCTCATCCTCAAAGCGTTTGTTTTCAGTTCTTTTTTTTTTTTTTTTGGTAATTGTGCATGTGTTTACAAAAACGAATATTCTTATACGATTGGTACTCAGTAATAAAAAAAAAAAAAAAGAAAAGAAAAGAAACTATCACGCGACAAAAAAGAAAAGAAAGGAAAAAGGCTTAGGGGCGTAACGAGGTGGAGAGGTTTGAGGGTCAGAACTCTTGATTTTCAAACACATTACCAACTCTCATTGGCACAGCGAAGAAGGGGTTTGTGGGGTCAAATCTTCCCCCCAAAACCCTTGGTATCAGCACAAATTGCAAATCCTAATACAGTATACACATGCGATGACTCCCCCTCCCCCTTAGATGGTGACTTCTGGCTGCCCTCGTGCCAACCCTAATCTGGTACAGTGAAACCTGTGTAAGTTGACCACTTGCGGTGCAGTGCTTTGGTGGTCAACTTAGACAGGTGGTCAACTTATAAAGGGGGTAATGATTTTTTTTTTTTTTTTTTTGTAATTCTTGCACCATGACACCTTTTGTAATTCTTGCAATTGACACCTACTCTTTCTGTTTAACTCACTTTCATTGTTTAGCATTACTTTGAAACAATAATTTAAGATGTTATTGAAATATTTTTAGAGATTATTTTTCCAGAATGACGTAAAATGTGTTGTGCAAATTTAAAATTTCAGAAAATTGATTAGAAAAAAAGCCTTATTGTTTATGAAAAGTTACTCATTTTATATTAATAGTTCCTAAAATTTTATAGCTAATCAAAAATTACAAATTTTTCGCTTAACAACAGAAGAAAAACAAGGGTTCTTAGTAGTTTTCCCATGTGGTTAAACTCAAAAGGATGTTTAGTTATGCTGCTGTTTCATTTAGTTGGTAAAATGCTGGTCTAGCATCAAAAATATTCTTGGAAAGCTTTAAAAAAAAAAAAAATTGCTAAGTAAAATTTAAAATAATAAACCAAGTGGTCAACTTACAAAGGGTTTTTTACAATACTCCAAACCAAACTTGGTGTTCATTAGTGGTCAAGATAGACAGGTGGTCAAGATAGAGAGGTGGTCAAGTTACAGAGGTTTTCCTTCATTCTATAAGATAGGACTAATTCCGTTCCTGACAAAAGCGGTCAACATAGATAGGTGGTCAACTTACAAAGGTGGTCAACTTTACAGGTTTTACTGTATTTCATACATATTTAAAACCCTCTCGCCCACCAAGATAGATATTCTGGCAGCTCTAATGACATTTCACCTTTCATAAGAAAAAGTTGCTAAATATATTTGAGGTTGGTTTCAAATAAAAGTGAAATCCTTGGCAAGATCACTAACTATTACTATGATAGTAAAGTAGCTTGAAGAACTGCAATTCGCAGTTGCGGTTTTCAGCCACGGTACATTACAATTTTTTCGTGATATCAGGTATCAGGAGAAAAAACATCTAATGTTTTCAGGGGTGTACACGAAGAGGGGGGGGGGGAGAAGAGACCTGTTAGCCCGAGCCTGAAGGGGGGGGGGCAATATTTTTTAAACTAGGCGTGAAATATAGGGGTAAACAATATCGAGGGGAGCCCGGAAAAGTCATTTGCGACTGGCCCGAAAATTTTTGTGCACGCCGCTGAATGTTTTAATGTCAAATAAAAATATTCAATAATTTCTCATGCAAAAAGTTCGATTCTTTCAATTGCCTGTAATGGAGCGCATATTTTATTTTTTATAAATTTCTTACATATAAATCACCTTAATCGAAGGGTAGGGGCTCCCCGATAGGAGATCCCAGTGGTCTTCCAAAAAATGTCCTTTTTCGGCAAATTTCGTCTGACGATATGGCGAATTTGGAAACATTACTGCAATATTGCAGTTTTTTTTTTTTTTTTTTTTTTTAAATGCTTCACGTCTCTTCTCATTTCGTGCGGATATGTGTGCACATCATAAAGAAAAGAAACTTAAGTAAGAAATTAAGAATATAACTATCCTCACTTTTTCATAATTAATTATTGATTTTACAAAACTTGTACTGTTCGTTTTCCTAAGCCGAGACTTAGCGCCAATTCGCGCATGCGTCAGGTCTGCTGTGATTTTATCAAAATAGGGAGGGAAACCCGGAAGTAAAAGGTGCAAAATAACGTGCAAGACAAATTTAGCCTTCATTTGTTACACACGTTACAAATTTTATAAAACTAACGATTAATTACATAAACCGCGAATAATTATATTATGAATGTAATTGTTCTACAAAAGAATGTAAAATAAGATAATGTTAAACGATGCTTGCTTTTTTGATGCTGAGCTAATAAAAAAAAAACTTGAAAAGAAAAAAAAATGGGGGAAATGTCATACGCGTTCCGGTGGAATTGCCCACCTACGGTTTAAACTTCGCATGAGCAACTTAAAATCCACTTGCATCTCTTTGCTTTTCATTACCACATTATATTTTATTATGTCACTCAATTGTCCTGTTTAAAATGAGCGAAATTGGAGAATATCAACATTTACAGGGGTTCGGATGATTCACCGGAAATATGTGATGTCTATCATCTGTTGGCATAGAGATCATTAATTTCGACGGAAGGTTTTCCTGTCCGCTACATGTAACATTCCCCGGTGAATGTTGACGTTGACAACTACCAGGTTTCGGTCTTTCACAGTAAAAGACTGGCGTTCTCAAACCTGGGGGGCGGATACAAGATCAGGGTCATGACCAGGGTTGCCAAACGTCCCGGATTTCAAGGGACAGTCCCATACAGTAAAACCTGTAAAGTTGACCACCTTTGTAAGTTGACCACCTGTCTAAATTGACCGCTTTTGTCAGGAACGGAATTTGTCCAATCTTATATAATGAAGGAAAACCTCTGTAACTTGACCACCTCTCTATCTTGACCACCTGTCTATCTTGACCATTAATATATACCAGCTTTGGTTTGGAGTAGTGTAAAAAACCCTTTGTAAGTTGACCACTATGCAAAAGCATTAGATTGTACTAAACGTTTCATCATTTATGCCTCAAATAAGTAACCAGACCCATTTTAGAAAAACATATGAAAATTTATGCTTCCATTGAAAAACATTGGGCTAATGTTAAGTCCCAGAAAATGAGCCAAACTTCAATAAAGAGTTATTTTGTTGAAAAGTAGATTACCATGGTTACAAATGTACAAAGAAAAATCAAATGAAGAATTTGAGTCATTTTTGACTTGTTATGAATTTTTAGGAATTGTTAATATCAAGTAAGTACTTTTTCATAAGCAATGAGGCTTTTTTTTTTTTTTTTTTTGATCGATTCACAAAAGTTTTAATTTTGTATGATACTTAATGCATCATTTTGGTAAATAATCTCAAAAAATATTTAAACAACATTTTTTTTCTTATTGTTTTAAAGTAATGTTAAACAATGAAAGTGACTTTAAAGTATTCCAATTAGTTAAAAAAATGCATGGGACAAGAAATGACAAAAAAAAAAAAAGCTTTCATTACTACCCTCTATAAGTTGACCAGCTGTCTAAGTTGACCACTAAAGTAGTGCACCGCAAGTGGTCAACTTACACAGGTTTCACTGTATTTTGAAAAATTGTCCCGCGTCCCGGGGAAGATCCATACGGGACGGATAAAGTCCCGTATTCTAGCTAATAACAATATTTAACAAAACGAGACATTATTTTATGGGAAAATATAAAGTAAAACAAAAAATGAAATAAAGAGCAATAAGAAAATCATGTGGCTGCAAACACAAAAATTATTTTGTTTTAACTTGGTTTTTGTTTTGGTGGCAGACCATGAGAAGCCGAATGATTGCTTCCTCTTTGCTCATTGACTAATGTTGGAAATATATCGTCAATCGTAATGAAAGCAAGTTTTATACTTTGATCGGCGACATTTTGTAAGGTTTAATGCTTTGTTACGATTGAATATTTCAGATTTATCATGAAGAGACGTTCTACGTTGGGAAGCACCCTTTAAAAATACACCATATCCACTAATTGCCATCAACCTCAAAAACATCAACCCCCCCCCCCCCCTTCACTCCTCGAATTTACTGTTCCTGTCCCGTATTTGCTGTTCTTAAATTTGGCAACCCTGGTCATGACCCCCTCCCCCCTTAACCGTCGACAATAGTATACGTCTACATAGTGCTGTAACACTTTATATATAAATAAAATTTAAACAATTTCAGTTGTCTTTTCTATTTATTAATTATCTTTGAGAATAAATATTCAAAACATTAATTCTTTTCATTGCTTATGAAATTATTTTGTGATGTTTTATGCCCTATTAGGTGCCTAACTCCTGGCCAATTTGGTGCTTTTTATTGACACCCAAAAAAGTTTCAGAAATAGTTCATAGCCAAAACAGTAGGTTCGTTCATAGTGGAGGGGGGAGGCATTTTTCAACATGACTCCCCCCCCCCTAAAATGGTACTCTGCATCCCCCCTGGGCGCAAAAGGACTTCAAGGGAGGCGTGAATGCATAAAATAATAAAGTAAAACAGAAAAACTAACAATCATATATTCAATTTTTCAGTCACAAGTAAATGTCATTGACTTATCGCCATTTTTGAGATTTTTAGTATATTTTCATCCACTAGTCTGAATCCGCCATTTTAAGCTTTAGCATGCACAAAGTTAAAATACCGAGCTGGACATTGAAAGGGCAGCCGAAAGGAAAGGCGGGCCACTTATCAGTTTGGTCGCCGGTCCCCCAACCACATAAAACTTATAAAATTTATGCTACTTACTCTGATTCCGATCCGGGCCTAGACTAAGCTGACATGGCCTCTCGTCGGGCCTAAAAGTGACCTGAATCCTCATCAAGATACCTTTAATTAGTTTTTGTGCTTATGCTTTTTTAATTCTTTGATTTCATGTTTTCTAAGAATTTGTTCAATCTAAAGTTGAGTATACTAATTTTAAATTTTGTATAAGAAAATTACCTTTATTTTAAATTCATTTTCTAGTTTCAGCTATCCTAATCAGCTTAAGTTTCAAGCTCCGATTGTCGTACGTTGTACCCACCCACCCTTGTTGACCATATAGATGGGAGGGCGGGGGCGAGACCTTACATCAGTGCAAAAAGGGGTGCGCATCAGAGCCTTAAATGTTAAAAGCCCCTGATATAGATCTTAAAGCACAACTGCAATAACATTCGACAAGGACGGATCAAGAAAGTTTTCAAGGAAGGGACGATTATTTTTTCCTCTTTACTCTTTGCAACTTCAATTTCTAAAAATTTTCGGAGGAGTATACTGAACCCCATCGCATACTCTTACATAATGAAAGGTGTCCAACAGTTGAAGCTAAAATTGAGGTTTAGTAACATCAATTTCGAAAAAAATACTGTAGAAAGTTCCAGTCTCTATCTCTAGACTAGAGTAATAAGGATGGACTACGATTTTGATTTCAAGACTGGAATTTCGCAGAAAAGCACGTTTCTCCTTACGCCATCGAGAATTATGTTAAATTGCGTTTTTGGAACTTTAATACCGTAAATATACCTGAAGAAAGTCCCTGTACATCGACTCAAGGAGGGGGCGATTGTCCCCACCGCCCCTCCCTTGTATCCGTCCTTGCATTCGTACAGGGGTGGGGGGCAGTGGCGTAGCCATGGGGGGGGGGATAGGGGGTTAGAACCCCCCCCCCCATGAGCCCCAAAAATTATACATATATATAAATATATATATACAAATATATATATATACAAATATATATATATATATACATATATATATATATACATATATATATATACATATATATATATACATATATATATATATACATATATATATACATATAAATATATATATATACATATATATATAGCTTTACTTTAAACTTCAAAAAAAAATCAACCCCCCCCCCAAGGATTTTTTCTCGCTACGCCACTGGTGGGGGGGGGGCGTTGGGGGTTACAAGGACAGTGAGCCTACAATGTCCCAAATATCTAAAAAGTATATTGGTTTTAAGATGCCAAAGTGCTTTGTTTTTCTGTCAAAATTCAAATATCTTTCTTTAATTTATTTTACAACAATACTCGGAAAAAAAAAAAAAAAAGAAACTCGTCAACGCGCATTTTCTGCTTTGAAGGGCAAACTGGACGAAGATGCCACGTGAATTTGAGGAAAACCAGCTTTGTAAGTTAGTAGGTTGTTTTTTTTTCCTCATCATCATTTTCAATCGCATTTCGTTCTTTTCCTGAATGATGTCGTTTGATATCGGAATTTGTTGAATTCGATTTTTGTGCTGTTAATTTCACTCCATGTTAATGCCTCCTTCAAACTCAAAACTTCTTCGACTAAGGATGGGTGTAGTCGCCTTCCGCTGAAAATTGCAGTGGCCTAATTGCAACCCTTTATTTGTACTATTTCATGTTCGGATTTCCAAGAAAATCCGAAAATGCTGATGAGCGAACAAGGCCCAGTAAACCGTTGAAAAAAGTTTTAAATCAATTACAAATATTTCGTCGACGTACATCTTGGAACGGTACATTTCCTTGAAAATAAATAAATAAATAATTACAGTAAAATCAGCAGTTTAACTGTACGTTCGATACTTCATTTTTAATGCCTTTTGCTACACAAGGGTAATTTTACGAGTGACTACTATTTATAGGAATGTAGTTATTTGCAAATCAAACAACTTTTGTTTTCAGATTTATACTGTCAACTGGATATTATTTACCAGTTCTATATTTAAAAGAATTTAACTTTTTAATTTTTTTTTTTAAATATTTTACTTCAAAAAAATTAATTTAGATGTTAAGTTTTTGTAAGGCAGAAAAAAGGTTTTTTATATTTTTAAAAACACCAGATTCAAGTTCAGTTACATTTATAATTTCAAATTAATTAATAATTGAAGTTCTTAAAGTATCTTTAAAATAAGAAAAATGTTTTAAAAAATTGATTTAAATCACGAAAATCTTACTCAATTTTTAAAAATTCCAATTCTCCCCCCCCCCTTTTTAAATTTGAAGTAAGCGAGCTCAAAATACAACCCCCTCCCCCTCCAAAAAAAAAAAAAGCATTCGATCGTGCATCTTTAGATCACATAAACGCGTCATAAAAATTGTTAACTATAACACTGCAGCTTTTTTTTTTTTTTTTTTTTGAATAATTTATTCAATGCCTTCAAATAATAATGCTTTATTTCTATATTATAAATTTTATATTAACAGGTGTTCATTACTAAAACTAAATTTTTTTAGCTCATTGTAAATTGAGGGTTGCATTCAGGCACAAATTTTACAACTAAAATAATTAGCAACTTTGTTAAGAATATTTTTTCGAATAATAAGCTATTAAGTCCAATTTTACATTGTTCTTATTATTTCATTAATATTTTTAAGTTAATTTAAAACAATATTTTTATGTGCTTTACAAATTGGCTGAATATTCAGCCTAATAAATATTCCGTAGAAGTGCTGAACACCGAATAGCGATTAAATATTTGTTACATTCTTTGTTCTTACAGTCATGATTAAAAAGTTAAATGCGCAATAAAGACTGAAATGCCACTCTCTTTTTCACCAACAAAACATTTAAATTCATGATAGCGAAAGATTCTCACGCAAAGCTCGACCTTAAAAAAAATAAAACAAAAATAAAAACAATAATAGTGCTCATAAAATACCGCAGTGCCCGAAAATGAGAACAAATGTCTCGAATTGACCGAAGTTTAACGCCTGTACGTGCGTGAGCTGAATATTTAAAAAGCTTTTATTAATTTAAAATCATATTTATTTTTTACCTCACAGCATTCCATGTAATCCCGAAACACGTGTTTAAAATTCTTGATTGCTATCTGATCCTTCGGCTGTTTTTAACATTTCCCACCGCATCAAAGGTCAACTTTTTAAGCATCACCACCGTACAGTGTGCGTGTTTCCCCGAAAGTAGAACCAAATAATTAAATAAGTCCTAGAGGCCTAGAGTTATATTTCTGGATGTTTTTAATAGAAACACAATTCCTAAAATGGGCCCTAGTTAAGATCCTCACTCAAAAGACCGATGCTCTTGCTGCAGTGATCGGAAGGGACATAAGTGCAATATTTAGTCACAAATAGCGATTTTGGAAATCTCCCCGATAATTTCTCGAAACTGAAGTCCCCAAAACGCAGGCTTTCATAATCGCATGACACCCTTGAACCTGCACTCGAAAACGACGTGCTTGTATTATTGATTTTGTTAATTTTTGAATGTTTATCAAACTGGAATAAAACTTAAACATATTTCCTAAATTTAAACAAATGTATTTCTTGAATCCGAATGAGTGTGTTTTTAAACACGAACAAATATTAATTTTATGCATAAAGATAAGACATCCCTGATAGTAAGCCCAAGCGTATCTTTTGCAACAAAATTTGATATAAGATTGTGTCTTATTTTCGGAAAGACACGATATGTTCTGTTTTCTTTAAAAAAAACCTATTTGTGACTTTCTTATTTCAGTTTTCAGATCAGATTATCACGAAAACATGTACGAAACTAGAAAAATTCTAAACACGTTCTAAAATCATGATTATTACTAACGACGCAGAGCTATTTAGAGCAGTGTTGCCAGATGGTAAAATCCAGATTTCCCCAATTCCCTTCCAACTTTTCCCCAAAAAGCGATGTTTTCTTACCAAAATTTCCCAAATGCAAAAATTATTTTTCCACTAATATTTTCATAAAATGAATCGACTTCTTCTAATATTTTTTGTCTCTTGAAAAAAAATTTTTCCTCCAAATAGTCAAATTTTCCTCATAAAATTCCTCAACTTTTTTTTTCTTCACATTTTCGCTTTTTTTTTTTTTTTTTTTTTTTTGTCTTCTTTATCTTTATCTTTACTGATAATAAAGCTGAAAGTCTCTCTGTCTGGATATCTCTCTGTCCGGATCTCTGTCTGTCTGTCAGGATCTCTAACGCGCATATAGTGCCAAGCCCTTCGGCTGATTTTTCATGAAATTTTGGCATAGAATTAGTTTGTAGCATGGGGTTGTGCACCTTTAAGCGATTTTTCGAAAATTCGATTTTGTTCTTCTCCTATTTCAATTTTAATAACATTTTCCGGAGCAAAATTATCATAAGATGGACGACTAAATTACCAAGTTATCATAATGTGGAACCGTAACGTGGGCAAGCCAATTGGCGAGAAATTCATCATGCATTATTTGTAAATATACAGGGGAACCAAAATACCTTTTAATTTTCTACTGCGGCCAAAGCCGTGCGGATGCCACTAGTCATAAATACAAAGCGCCTGACCAAGAGATAAGAAATAACCAAATATTTTTTTTCTACTCGCATTTACTACTCTGCTTCTGTATGTACATTTAAACTATGATTTTTGTATATATTTATCCAAGAACACTCTTCATCACAACTTATTTTTAACTGGTTTCACGTATCAAATAATTACTCACGCAGAACATTAATGCGAATTCCATAGCATAATATTCCACATAATGCGAAATGCGAATTCCATACAGTTGAGCAAAGTTAACCCAACGCTATTTGATACACAAACAATGTTCCCACTACTTCTTGACGCGAATTTAAATACGAAAAAAAATCTTTTTTCCCGAGGGGTTTCCCCCCCCCCCCCCCCCCCTCAGGTTTTTCCCAAGGAAAAAATTTTTCCCCAAAGAATTCCCCTCAAAACCCATCTCCCCAGAGAGCACCAGATCTCCCCAAAATGGGGAAATTTCCCCCAATCTGGCAACACTGATTTAGAGCTACTAATGAATAATGAATGAATAGAAAATGAACTTGAATTTTGAGTTTGAAGAAGAATGATTAATAAAATGTAATGGTATGCGGAAAATCTAACTACCTAATCATAGGCATATAGTTACAAATTGTATTGAGGAAGCCATACTGCCCTTTGTTGTTCATGGAAAAAAAAAAAAAATCCACAAAAATTATCATGGACCTACAGAAACCTTGATATGAATGTTTTGCAAATTTTTAAAGAAAGATTTGAAAGAATATTGTTTTATTTAAAACTAGCAAAAATACCCGGCGTTGCCTGGGTCAGTAATAATTATTAGAAAAAATCGTTACTTGCTTTTGTTTTCTGTTTTAAGTGAAAGAATTTAAAACACATCTTTTTGACGTGATTAAAAATCGAGTTTTTTCCTTACCCATAAAACTAAAATAGCAATAAGTATAAAGAACAAAGTAGTATTGATTTAGAAACGAAAGCACTATATTTAAGCCTATACAAATTTAAAAAACATGAAATTAATCTTCTCATATTTAAAAAGATTAATCTGTTGATACTTTTTTTTTAACATGAAGTCTAAAACCTTCTCTGTATGGCTAATGAAGTACGAAGTGATTAAAAAAAAGTAGCTGCGCTCGTAATCCCCTTATACTTGCTTTAGTTATTTCGGGAAATTTCAATCATTGTGGCTCTTGATGCGATTTTACCGAATTTGCGAAAGTCGTTTCGGGGTACCTTCGATGATGCTCCCCCATTCTTTCCTTACTTTGTAAAACGATATGATATTAATTTCCGTTAGAGAGATATCGTCGCCAGATGCTGAGATATTTTTGGTCACCATAAAATGGCGCTAAACAGTTTCATCCGAAATGTTACCAAAATAAGTAATACAATTTGGTGATTGTTTGAAATTGTGCAAAAAGGAAAATTAATAGAAGTTTTTGTGCTGTTTATGGATTTGCCTAATTTAGTTGTTGGATTATTTAACACAGTAAAAAAAGTCTTTTGAAAATTCTTTGATTGGCGATATTTTGTTTACATGGTGAAAGCTGAGAAATATTATGACGTAGTCTTCGGCTTCAAAAACAGCAACGTTGAAAAAACTGCCAAATGCATCAGCTACGGAAATCTTTCTGCAAAAATTTTGGCGATCTGCTGGTTGTTTGGATAATGAGTAAGTGTTCAATCAGCATAAATAATAATAAAAACCATTAATTACATTAAAGTTCCGTTTAAATGGAAAATCATCAGCCAAATCATGTATTATTTGCCAATTTTGTGCAAAAATCTTACTTCAAGATTTGACTTGAGAAAAGCCTTGAACAATCACGAAAAGCAAAGAAAGTCAACAATACAACAATTGTCGCTATCGACAGGGAGTTGAGATGATACACTAAATACTGTACTGAGTTGAGGAAAGCCTTCGAACATGGATTAAAAAGCTCATAACTCGTTTTTATTCTACTTAGAAATTTCGAACAGGTGCCATCTTCAGCAGAAAAATCAGAGCTTTCGATGGACATATAATGTAAATATGTGCAAGTATTTTTTCATCCCAATATTAGAGAATTTATGCAAAAATTGTGTTTTATTGCCCCCCTAAGGGGGTTTTGCCAACCATAACGGGACGAAAACTACCCTATGTGTTATTCTGATGCATAAGCTATATTATTGTAAAGTTTCATCAAAATCCGTTCAGTAGTTTTTGCGTGAAAGAGTAACAAACATCCATACATCCATCCATACATCCATACAGACAAACTTTCACATATATAATATTAATAAGACTAGCGGTACACGCATGGGGCTTTGCCCGCTGTAGAAAATTAAAAGGTCATTTGGTGCGCCAGTATGTTTTCAAATAATGGATGATGAATTTCTCGCCAATATGCTACTTTCATTTGCTCGTCCATGTTATGGTAATTTGCTCATCCATGTTATGGTGATTCGCTCGATGCAGAGGAATTAAATCCACCAATGGTGGTAAAAATAAAATCATAAAAAAAAGAACAAAATCGAATTTTCAAAAAATTGCTTCGAGGTGCACACCTCCGTGCTACGAACTAATTTTGGGCCAAGTTTCATGAAAATCGGTCGAACGGTCTGGCCGCTATTCGCGTCACAGACATCCAGAATTTCAGCTTCATCTTCATATATATAATAGCGAATGATCGAGTAACGCTGACGTCATCAACAATGAAACTCGCGCCGCAGCATGATAATTTGATAATCTTTTTTGGTAACGTTTGAAGTGAAGGGAAATGCTTTATTTTGACAGGGTTGAACAGGATCCGGTCACTTAACTGTTTTACTGGTAAGACTCATGAAGGAGAATGAAGAAACAAAGAAGTGATGGGCAATGAACGCTATCTACTGCAGTTTAGGGTTAATCCACTGGAGTTAGGATTAAAGTTTTAACTATCAAAATATCTCCAAACAGGCAATGGCTTCGTTCAGATGTGGAAGCAGTTTTCACTCCTCATACCTATCTTTACTAATAATAAAGCTGAATGCTTCTGTGTCTGGATCTCTGTGACGCGCATAGCACCTAACCGATTTTCATAAAATTTGGCACAAAGTTAGTTTGTAGCATGGGAGTGTGCACCTCGAAGCGATTTTTCGAAAATTCGATTTTGTTCTTCTCCTATTTCAATTTTAATAACATTTTCCGGAGCAAAATTATCATAAGATGGACAAGTAAATTACCAAGTTATCATAAGGTGGAACCGTAACATGGGCAAGCCAATTGGCGAGAAATTCATCACACATTATTTGTAAATATACAGGTGAACCAAAATACTTCTCAATTTTTCTACTACGGGCAAAACCGTGTGGGTACCACCATGGGCGGATTTATGGGGGGTCAGAGGGGGGCAATGCCCCCCCCAGTTTTGGGAAGACTATGTAGTAACAACACATCTTCCAAGAATTAAAAAAAAAAGTTTTATTATTTTTTTCTTTTTTCAATAGTTCAGAAGGGCATGGGTGGATTTATAGGGAGGGGGGCATAGGGGGCAGTGCTCCCCCAGTTTTGGGACGACTTTATATAGTAACAACACATCTTCCAAAAGCTTAAAACAAAAAAATCATAACTTTTTCTTTTTTGAATAGTTTAATGAAAATAAAGAGAAAAGCGAATGTCGTTTTCTGATGGGAGGAAAGAAAAGGGGGGGAAAACGAACATTAAATACAAATAACACAGCTGTCATTGGGGTGCTGAAAACGTGTCTAAATTCACTATTTTGGACTGAAAACCATTTGGGCAAGTATATGAATGAAAATATAGGCTAAACGCGCTATACATTAAGCTGCAACACTTATAATAATTGACTATTATTTTAACAAATTAGAACTTAAAGCTAAGGGCAAAAATCTCCTTCCCCCTCATTCGCGCTAACAGAACGATCTACTTGTTATGATTTGTGTCCACATTTAAAGTATTTGTGCATAATATTTATGTTCTTAGTAGATTAATTGGCCTTTTGAGAAATTCTAAAAAACATAGTTTTTTTTCCTTCTCTCTCTCTCTCTTTTTGAAGAGAGAGAGAGAGAGAAAGAGAAAATAAATACTATCGCAAACTGAATAAATTTCAGTTATCTGAGTATTCTGATTAAATGAATCTTTTTAATTAGAGGGAGAGTACAATTTTACTTACTTTATAAATACTGTTTAAAAAGTAAGGTAAGTCATAATCATCTAAGTCTAATTGAGTAAGTCCTTGTCATTATTGAAAACTAAATAATTGAGTCATCAAAATTTTGGAAAAATTTACTGAAATTTTATAAAAGTCTATAAAAACCTAACAAAGATTTGTAAAATCGTAAAAATCCTTTAACCGTAAAAACTGACGAATTTTCGTGAAAATTACAAAAAATCAGGCAAAAATCTGCAGGTAAGAGTGAATTACAAACAGGGCCGAATTTGCCTATAAGATAAACAAACTATTGCTTAGGGCCCTTTCTTTGAAGTGGGTCCCTAACTCCCAAAAAAAATTCATGATTCATTCCTTAAAAAATGGAAATTGCTTGAAAAAACTAATTTAATTTTTAAGTGCTTGATGAAAACCTTGAATATTTGAAAACGTGTGGCTACAAACCTTAAATTTTAAATTTTCTAACAAATGGTAGAGGGGGAGGAATGCCAAAATATGTCAAATTAAGCTCCTTGTCACATCCTATATTAAAAATGTAAAAATCATGGTTCTCACGTTTGTAACATATTATTTGAAATAAATTTTTGTGACTCACATGTTTCATATTTTGCTATTTATTCAATACCGAATGCAGTATTTTAGAAATTTTTTTGTACTGATTGCTTTTATCTTACTTCTGCATATTGTCTATTTGTTTAGCACGGAAAAAATACACACTACTTCTATTTCTTTTCGTTTTCTGCCCTACTTGCAATTGAAGAAAAGTTGTTGTCACGAGAAATCTGTGGTTTCTTTTAAATTTAAAATAGCTATTTCTTACAAAGTTAGAACAGGACTGTAAAAATTTACAATCAAGTACTAAAACATCATACTGGAAAGTACAAATGAAGTGCGTTGAATAATTTTATTTATTCTAGAGTCCTTGAAAATAATTAGATAAGTCTTTGAAAATCCTAAGCAAAGTGAGCTCCAATTACTTCTACACCATATTGTTAATCTGTTTAGCCAGGAAAAAAAATGATACTCTTCCTCTATTCCTTTTCGTTTTCTGCACTACTTATAATTAAAAAAAGGTTGTAATGAGAAATCTATAGTTTACTTTTTCTTTCAAATTTAAAATGGCTGTTTCTTACCAAGTTTGAACAATACTGTACAACTGTTAATCTAGTTATTAATTTCTATGTCTATCCAATTAACTTTTATAAGGCTTCAAAATGCAGAATTTTGTATCCATTTTACAAAATTTCCTTCGGGGGAGAAACCCCCGGCCCCCTAAAATTGGAGATATTCTATTTCCCAATTAAAAGGGAGCCCTGCGTCACTCTCGATACCAGCTCCCTCTCTTAAGGTCAATTCAAAAAGGACAGCATGAAAACACACATTAATGAAAACGACACACAAAAAAGTAAAGCATGGATTTATGCATCACAGGAAACAGACAAAAACATGGGAATGGGGGCAGTAAAAATGTTGCTCAAAAAAAAAATCCTGCCCCCCCCAGGAACTCAGTCCTAAATCCGCCTATGGGTACCACTAGTTAGTATAATAAAGAAGATAATGAAAGAAGATTTTGTGAAACATCCGTATCAAGGCTCTAAATGTTAATTCTATAGGGGGACCCGGGGTAAAATGGGTAGCCGGGGTAAAATGGGTATAGTTGCATCTTTCTTCATTTTATTCTACTGGACAACATTTTTTGAAAATAAAAAAATATGATGAAAATGTTTACATATCAGGCAACATTTTGAGTTGAGGAAAAAAAATCTAGCAACTCATTTACCAGGCTTAGCAAGAGTTTTAATTTTCAGAACACAAAACAATGCATTTATAGTGAGTGATAAACTTCTTTCTAAAAAAAATTACAGGAAGATTTTCGGAAGTTTTTTATTTGGATTTGATAGAAAAAGAATTTTTCTAACAGAAAACTCAACAAATAAGTAAATTTTAATATTTACGAAAATTTTATAGCACTTTTAGTTGTACGGGGTAAAATGGGTATAGCCAACATTTTCGAGTTAAAGACATTGAATGCATGAAGATTAAAAAACTTAAATTATCTTTGCAAGACAAATGTTAGATATTATTCATCTTTTAAACTAAAAGTATGTTTTTAAATTTTTTATAAATAATTACTCTGTATTTATTTGTTTGTTTTTTTAATTACAATGACTTATGCCAATTAGTACTTAAAGGTATTACATTTTTCGATTTTTATCGATATAGTTCATGATTACTGTACGTTAGTAATTTACTGTAAGTTTATTATGTATATGGTTCATTGCTACATATTAGAAAACATAATAAGTATTGATAGCTGTCTTTTTAATTTCCTTTTAAAACTACCAACCTCCCATGCTCAGAACATAGTCTAAGTACAACCTCACACACAATCACAACAGAATCCTTATGTTTCATAGCAAAAGTTGTACTGAATAACTAAATCCTCCTGCTATACCTCTTGGTTCAAAGCCATTTTTTAGCACTGGTAAGGAAATGAAAAATTTACAAAAAAAAGTAAGAGTTCAAACAAAGGTGGGAGAAGTTATAATTACAAAGCATGTGGCTGCAAGATTGTACACAAACAGGCAAGAGACAAACAAAAGCAGAAAAAATAAATAAATACAGATAAATTAAATAAATTTAAAAAAAAGACATTAACAATAATTGATAAAATAACTAATGAAGTAGGAGTGAAAATTAGTGGTTCTCCTAGTTGTTCATCCCAGCAATTGGCGACAGAGTCGTTGTTAAATTTGTGGAATTCAAAGGTTTAATCACTGAAATCTCAGCTGAAGGTGAATATACTGAGAAGTTTGCTACAAAATCATCTGCCAAATTATTCTATGTGTTCCCCAAGAGAGACAACCAGGGTTCATACACTTTTGGTTAAAAAAAGTTCCCTGACTTTTCCAGGTTTTCCAGGTTGTTTTTTAGAAAATTCCAGGTTACTTGCTTCATTCAAAATTTAAGTTTAAATAGTAATATTTTCAAAATAATTAAAATTGTTTAAAGTAGCGATGCAGAACTGAAACTTCTCCCCTTAGATTTAAAAAAAAAACTTGGTTTTTTTTTCTTTCGTTTGTTTTCTCTGTCAAAATTTTAAGTTTTTTTTAAACATTTTGTTCAAAATTGTTTTAATTTGTTTACTATTTGTTGAAAACAGAGTACTTTCAACTTATTTTAGCGTTTCTTTGATGTCACGCGTAATATTATAGCGTCTTGCTGTAGTCCTGCAGCAACCTTTTAGCATCCGCTTTTGGTTTACAATACTTTTTATTTTCTTATAAGTAGGTTACACGAAACATATTGAGCAAAATGCAATGCTAAATTTCAGTATAAATATGATTAACTTGTTGCATCAATCGGCATACCATGTAATGCATAGTAACAAAAAAATTTTGAAAAAAAAAATAGAACCGACTTCAAAATTGCTCTAAAAAGTGAAAAATAATTTTATTCTTTAAACACCATCGATAATACTTTTAAACATAATTTTTTTGAAGTTGGCGCAAAAAAACGATCGATAAAACCATTCACAGCCATAACTCAACTACAAGTATAAATTTAACCACGTCCAGTTTCTTCACTACCACATGCATTACGCATTGATGACAGCATATTTGAGTAACGATATAAATGTTTCGTTCCTAAGTTTGGATGATTTTTTGATAAAAATATGAACGAAGCATGGTTACAATGGATTTTACTTTTTGTTTTTGCGCCAACTTCAAAAATTATGTTTAAAAGTATTATCGATGGTGTTTAAAGAATAAAATTATTTTTCACTTTTTTAGAGCAATTTTGAAGTCGGTTCTATTTTTTTTTTCAAAATTTTTTTATTTCATTCTTTTTAGTGTAAATGTAGATATTTCAGTAAAAGTAAGAAGTTACCTAGTAAGAAGTGCGGCTCTATATCACTGTATTGCTTTAGAAAAGCCTTTATTCAAAATTATCATTACAATTACTATTAATGTTACAGTTATATGGCACTAAACTTTTATAACAATGAGTTTCATATTGTCGCGTAGATGAAGATAGCGAAGACAATGTGAAAGCCAAATGAAGCGAATACTCGTTAGTCTCAACTCGAGATCTTAATTCAGAACCACGAATGAACGTTACATCTCCTTATATACAACTTGAAAAAGTGCTGGAACTTTCCAGACTTGAAAAGATACAGAAATTAATAGAACATTCGAGAAAACACGGAAAACAGTAGAAACGAAATTTTAGTAAAATTCACTTTGTCCTAGTCGGGATTTGAACCCAGGTTGCTCGTGTGGGAGACGAGAATTCTACCACTGAGCCACCGTTATCCACGGATGACAAGTGAGAACTTTGCTACAATATCATTTTAATCATTTAATAGGGAAATTTACTGTTTTTTGCCCATAACTTTTTTTCTAAAGAACAAATATGGTCAAACAAAGTAATGGGACCTAAGTTGAGCCATCCTCTATCCATTAAAAAAAGAATCATCAAAATCGGTTCACTAGGTGAGACGCTATGAGTGGACAAACAAAAAAAAAAAACATACATACGGTATGAACTGATAACCGCCTCCTTTTTGAAGTCGGTTAAAAAATCAACATCCGCCAATCATAGGCTAATGCCAATAATATATTTTTTTTTTTTTCACATATTAAAGGACGCTTACATTAAAATTTCAAACTTTCTTTTCCAGAAAGTAATAGTCAATTTTCAAAAATTCATAACTTTTTGCACATTTAATGTTATTTTCAATATTACACATTGATATAAACGTCCAATTCTGTTTCTGGAAGTTTAAGTCTACTTCCATTGTGCAAACGATCAAATATGGCGACAAAGTGAAAAATTTAAAATAATAAGTAGATTTTTGGATTTGTAGTATAAAAGTAGTAATAAATAATTAATAATCCTTAAAAAACTACAATAAAAGCAAAATAGTCAGTATTTAGCATATAAGAGTCTAAATCAATTAAAACAAAAAAAATGTTATGAAGATTAAATTTTGCATTTTTCCAGAAAATAATTCCAAATTATCCGGAAAAAAAGGGCACAATTTGTGTTGTTTTCAATAGTTTGCATTGCAATTAACATCCAATGCCGTTTTCGGGAACTTAGGCACTTGAAAAAGTCTTGTGTACTTCCATCTTGGGAATGACCAAATATGGCGGCTATGCCCAGAAATAAGAAATAACTTTTTTTTAATTTGTTGCATGAAGACAATTAAAAAATAATAAATCTTCATGATAATACAATTCATTGAAAAGTTTTTATCACATTTGCGTCCGAGGCAGTGAGGATAAGATTAAGTTTTAAGAACAAAATTTTTCATTTCTCAAGAAAATTATTTCAAATAATAATAGAAAAACAATTTGCAGGCCATTTTTTGTTGTTTTCATCAGTTTTCAATTAAAGAAAACATCCAATTCTGCTTTGTTTTTAGAAACTTAGGCATTTTTGGATCGTATCTACTTCCATCTTGTGAATGACCAAAGATGGCGACTACGTTTCACACGTAGCTAAAATGATTTTCCGATCAAAAAAAAAAAAAAAAACGATTTTCCCCGATCGACCCTCCCATCTACAGGTTGTGCTTCCGAAGCAGTAAATTGTCTTCTCTCCTGTTGAGTTTGTGCAGAATTGCTGTTCACCTGATTTTTTTTTTCCCTTGGGAACTACTGAGAGCCAAAAAATGGCGGCTGCTGAAGATTTTTTGGGTCGCTACTTTTTTCATTGCTTTAAAATTGTTACAATTTTTTTTAAATACATCGATAAAAATGAAGATTAGGTCTTATAAAACGAAATTCCCTGAGAAAAAATTGGGAAAAGAAAAATTTTGGGGACACATTTGGAAAATTCCTTGACATTTTTGACTAAGTCATTTTCCCTGATAATTCCAAGTCTTCCCGGAAGTACGAACCCTGAACCGAACAGAATGTTGTGGCAACCCATCTAAAACTTTAGGCAGTAGAAAGAAATGCGTTCCCCTCACTGACTCCATGTAAGAAAATCTTCGCTTTTTTGGCGCATTTTTCGTTGTAAAAAAAACGTTCATTTTTCGATTGCAGTTTTTAAGTGCCAGCGTCGGTTTAGATAAAAATTTACAATTTTTTTCGTGAAATCACAATAAAAACGAAGACTAGATCTCATAGTACTTAATTCCTTGGGAAAAAAATGGAAAAAAAATTTTTGGAGGACAAAATTTGAAAACTCCCTGACTTTTCCCTGACATTTTTGACAGTGTCATTTTCCCTGACAATTCCCGGTTTTCCCGGAATTCCCGGAGCGTACGAACCCTGGACAACATTGATGTTGTGCATGCATCACAAAGTTATAAAAATACTACCTCAGCCAAAACGCAAGTCTTTGCCAATGCGCCTTTTGTTCATAAATTTGGTTCTGTAAACATTTTTTGTGGTTGTTTTGGATTAAAATTTTTATCCTCCAATGCAATTATACTTAATTTAAAAAAAATTCTCTATTAGTTAGTGTAGTTCAACTTTAAACAGCATATACCCATTTTACCCCGGTGTATACCCATTTTACCCCGAAGCATGGGGTAAAATGGGTATACACAGGGGTAAAATAGGTATACCCCTTTACACTAAATTTAAAGTAAAACGTTAACACAAACAATGTCCAAATTAGACCTAAGATATACAATGTATAGAATATTGAACAAAAACACAATTATATTTCATGATATTTCTGCTATGGGTCACTGAAATCAAAAATGCTGTTTTTTTATACCCATTTTTTTACCCCGGGTGACCCTACCAAAGTTATGGATTGTCATTTCAAGAAAGTAAACAAAATTATAGTTTGAAAAGTATTAAAAACTTTGGAGCTTTTACCAAATTAAAAGTTAAAACTTTTTAAAGAAAATCAAATAAGTTCGAACTAGAAGTCTCATTTTTTTCCCATTCTCCTAACTTGATAGTAGATCGTCAGTTGAGTTAGGTTGTCTATCGCTGAATTCATGTTACCCATGCTAAGTTCATAGTTTTGCGCCAATGGGGTTGTTTCCTTCAGTCAAAAGTAGTACTTTTAGTCACCGAAATTGATAGAATAAGCAAAAAAAAAAAAAATAATAATAATAATAATAATAAAATAACATGGACCCAGAAAATTCTTTCATTTTCCCAACAGTTATTTTTTAATTATTTTTTAAAAATGTCCGAGTTTTCAAAGAAGGCGTGGTCTTGATGACGTCACAAATGATGCTCTTTGAGGAATCTTTCTATCGCGTTTCCATGTTATGATAATCAAGCAGCGAATTAAAATTGCGCTCTAAGCTTGCTATCAACCCTATCGTTGCCAAAACACGTGAGTAAAGATGCGAATTAAATATTTCGCCCCGTGAATGGCAACACTGAAAGGCATTTCATCATTTGTGATGTCATCGGCAAAAGCGTAAACAACGAAAGCGCACCGATTTAAGTATTTTCTTTTTTTTTTTTTTAATATTAAACTTGAACAAATTATTTAAAAAATGGTCAGATCCCATGTTTTTAAAAATGCTCTTTCAGAAAAAAATACTTTTAAAATTTTGGAAACGATCCCATTGCAAAAATTACGCTGAAAAGTAGTATCGATAGAAAAATACTATATAGGAGGGGTACTACATTATCCCCCCCTCAGGAACGAGAGCCCCCCAAAATAAGTTCCTAAAACCCCCTCAAATTGTCCCTAAAAACTTCAATGGCGGTATCTGCGCCACGGATCCCCCCCTCCCCCCGTGGACAGCCTTGACACAAGCAACGTTTATTCTTTCATTAGAAAATGAGCTACTTTTATACTTTTACGGCGAAATTTGCAATGATATGAATGGCTTTCCCTCAATATTTTCAAACTTATAAAAGAAAAAGGATATAATATCTTTACTAATAATAAAGCTGAAAGTCTGGATCTCTGTGATGCGCATTGCGCTTAGACCGTTTGACCGATTTTCATGAAATTCGGCACAAAATCAGTTTGTACCATGGGAGTGTGAACCTCGCAACGATTTTTCGAAAATTCGATTTTGTTCTTTTTCTATTCCAATTTTAAGAACATTTTACCAAGCAAATTATCATAACATGAACGAGTATTCTCTCATAACATGGACGAGCAAATGAACATAGCAAATTGGCGAGAAATTCATCATCCATTGTATATAAATATAGAGGCGAACCAAATGACCTTTTAATTTTCTACTACAGGCAAAGCCGTGAAGGTACCGGTAGTACAGCATACAAGGTGACAATATCGATATCGATACACCGCTCCGAAACCAAATGATCGTTTAACTCAAAACCATCCTTGATCTCGTCATCATTATCAACCATCAAAAATTATTCTATCCTTGCTCCATAAACTTAACTTTTCAATGAAAAGTTAATCATTTTACCTAGAAAAATATGGTAACCTTTCAATATGTGGTTTTACATTTTTTTACTGGAGGGGGGGGGGGGGAATTCAGGAAACAAATGTTTATTCTTAACGGTTCGATAAATATTTAGGTAACCGTCTTTGACAATTAGAGGAGTTTCTTGGACGAATTCTTCTACGGACACAACGCATGAATAATTCGAGACGATTAACACTACATTTATGGAAATACACAGTCGAGTCCCGACTTACGCGAGGGATGCGTTCCAAGACCCTTCGCGTAAGTTGAAATTTCGCGTTGTGGAAAAGGGTATGTGTAAAAACTTTTATAAACATGCCCATACGATTAAAGACACTTGTAAACACTACCACAAACTGTTACAAACCATTTCTTAACTATACATTACTGTTTCTTAAATAAAAAATTGAATTTTTATTTATTGTATTTAAAAAAAAAAGTTTTATTTAATATAAGAAACTGCTACGATGCACAAAATCAATGATTAATGGGAAAGGAAGACGTAAAATAAACCACTACGGTGCGTATATTATGTAGTGAGAAAAACAAATGCACTATAGTCGTTGAAACTTTCTCTTTTTCCTTCTATCTTCACAAACTTTAAATGAAACAGCGCTCTTAGGTGTCATTATATTTCATCAACTTTCCCATATAGAATGAAAAAAATAAATGAAAAATGAGGAGTAGGTAGTTAACTGTATAAGCAATGTTCTCTCAGACTAGTATGTGTGTTTGTGTGGTGTGGGAACTTCCACTCTCAGCAATGCCAAAGGGATGAAGGTCCATTCACGAAAAAACCGCGTTTCCCTTCGGAAATTTTTCATGTTGCGGGTGAAGAATTCGCGTTATGAATAAAATTCTTTATCGGGGGAAAAAAATCGCGTTACAGCCATTTCGCGTAAGTCGGATCGCGTTGTAGCGGGAGTCGACTGTAATGTCACTCATCCAAAAAACGGACACTGTATGAAAAAGTTTTTTTTTTTTCCAATTTTCTTACGTAGGCTATTTAGTTTAGCCTTAACCAGGGTTCGAAAACATCCGATATTTTGATATATATATATATCAGATATTTTGACTGATATCCGATATTGTCAACCAACACAAACTCAAGTCTTCAAAATAGAAAATACATCCTCAAATCACTCTTCATTGTATTATATTTTTATTACAATATGTAGACTTAAAATTAGGAGGTTTCTTTTATATTATTTATATCCAATATTTCATTTCATTTTCATCAATTTTAATGGTGTTAATTTAGCATTAGCTGTTTTACTCATTTTTCTTCTGTTGGCTTTTACACAATGGGGTCGTTTCCAAAATTTTAAAAGTATTTTCTTCTGAAAGAGCATGCTTAAAAACATAGGATCTGACCATTTTTTAAATAATTTCTTTAAGTTTATTATTTTTAAAAAATTACTTAAATCGGTGCTCTTTTATCGTTTAACGCTTCTGCCGATGACATCACAAATGATGAAATGCCATTCAGTGTTGCCATTCACGGTCCAAAATATTTAATTCGCATCTTTACTCACGTGTATTGGCAACGATAGAGTTGATAGCAAGCGTAGAGCGCAATTTTAATTCGCTGCTTGATTATCATAACGTGGAAATGTAGTAGAAAGATGCGCCAAAAAGCATTATTTGTGACGTCATAAAGACCACGCCTTGTTTGAAGAATCGGACATTTTTAAAAAATTAATTAAAAAATAACTGTTGGGAAAATGAAAGTATTTTCTGAGTCCATGTTATTATTTTTTTTCGCTCATTTTATCAATTTCAGTACAAAAAGTACTACTTTTGTCTGAAGGAAACAACCCCATTAAATGATTCGGAAATAAAAAAATATGCATTAGTCGGTGCAGTCAAAAGACATTTTCTTTTTTTCTGACCAATGTTCAATGTTTAATTAGGCACTTTTAATATGAATTAAAAGTGCCACATTACTAATAATTTAATGAATATTATATTACTTTGTTATATTAATGATGTATTAATACATCATAAAAATATAGTACAAAACATTTTGTTTGTTTTTTTATAATAAATGAACAATGATACTACGATAAATTTCATTTTTACATTGAAAATGCTGTAGTTAAAAAAATAAATATCAAAATATAATATTTTCAAAATAAATATCGGATATATCATGATATATATCGAATGGTATATATCGGTGAACCCTGGCCTTAACCCTTTCACCCCCCCCCCCCCCCGACCTCGTTTCTTTCTTTCTTAATTTTCAATTTCGTTAGGTGTGTGGAAGAATAAGAGTTCAAAACTCAGTTAATCTTTCACTACTAATATCTCTTAATTTGCCGATTGAATTCTAATTTTATCGAATGATAAAATACGAACATAGGCCACATGTCATACATACATAACGTCTAATGAGAAGGAACATTAGGCATCATTAAAAAATAATTTTAAAAAGGAAAAAGAATATCAGTATTGCAATATTGTCTCCAAATTCGCCGAATCGTCGGGAAAACATGCCGAAGATGGAAATTTTTGGGAGGTCACAGTGGCCTCTCGTGACTTCCCATCGAGGTGCCCCCAACATTTTCAAGATGCAATGAACTTCGAAGGCATTTTGGGAGCGAAAGAAACTTTGTCGCTAATTCAAACGATCACTATCAGGAAGATAAAGATGATTTCCCATACATTAATCTGTAAGCTATTAGTAAGTCTGTTCAAAAGTCTTAACCTTCGACTCTGCCCCCCTCCCCCCCCCCCCCCGCTCTAGTTGTTAACCTTCTATATCCTATATCCAAAATAAATGTTTTGAAACAGTTAACACTTCCGTATTTTGGAGGATTTGTATGTTTGGTACTGAACACGATTTGACAAGAGTTAGAAAATGTTCGTCTATAAATGGTCAAAAAAAGTTTTTTCTATTGTGTTGGGTTAAATTTAAAAAGTAAAGCAAGGAATAGAAAAGTTGGTACTTCGATGGTCCCCAGAAAGCTCTTTTTTGGGGCCAACCTGTTCCAGGCAACCAAAGTTCATTTTTCCTCGTTGAGACTAATTGCTATTTTCTCAAGAAGAAATCAATCGAAAATTGGCATTGATACACGCAGGAACTGATGCTGATTATTTTTTGTGGCGAGTTGTCCCAAAACAGTAACGTTTCTTGAAAATGTGAAAAATCCAGAATATGCACATCAAGAGCGGATCCAGAAAATGTTCAAGGAGGGGGCGATTTTTTACTCATTGCTCTTCGAAACTGCAATTTCTAAAGATTTTCGAAGGAATGTAACAAACCCCATTACCTTTAGGTAATCAAAGATGTCAACAGTTGTGTGTCTTTCAAAAAATATCCAGGGGGAGCCCGTGGACCTATCTTTAATATCATAGAACTAAGATCATCTAAAATTGAGGTTTTGGAATTTCAATCTCGAAAACAATACGGTAGAAAGTTCTAGTCCCTACCTCCAGAATAATAAGGGATGGACTACGACAGCGTTTTTAAGACTTCAGTTCCGGTATAGTGGTGCCGGGAAAACTGCAGGGAAGAGTTCTCTTTCTCCTAACACCATCGAAGATTATGTAAAATTGCTGTTTTTGGAACTTTAATATCGAAAATATATATAAAGAAAGTTCCTGTAGGGCGATCGCCCCTAGCGCCCCTCCCTTGTATACGTCCTTGATGCACATGAAAGATTTAGAACAACTTGCATATGCCAGCAATATACTTTTTTTGAGGGGGGGGGGGGATTATTTTAAATTATTTTTGTAAAAATCCAATTCATACCCTCTTTTTAGGGGGGAGGGGGGCGCTAGAAAAAAAATGACACATGAAACCACTAGCGCAGCCAGAAATACCTTCTGGAGGGGGTTTTTTTTCGATCAAAAATACCTTCTGAAGGTTTTCTTTTAATTATCAAAACAGCCCTTTCATATGCATAAACTACTGTATTAGAATTTGCATTTATGTTAAAACCAATGGTCCTGGGGGGTGGGGGTGTTTTCACCCCCAACCTCCCCCCCCCCTTCTTTTGCTGGGCCACTGCATGAAACCAATTAACTAAAAAACATAGATGGGAAAAAGGTAAATTTAGTCATTGCTTTTATGCTAATAAAAACTTAATTTTTGCGATAAAAAATAATAATTTTGTTTTTTATGATCTGTAAATTGTATCCGATTTTTTTTTTTCTTTCTTTGACCTTAAGAATAGAGTTAAGTTATTATTTAGTACTCTTTTTGAGTTCAGTAAGCACTGCTTGAATTTTTCCTTGTTTAATAGCTATTTTTAATTATAACTAACATTTTTACTCATTAAAAGTTTACTGCGTATATCATACAAACAAATTTGAGCATTAAGGATTAAATTCAAATGATTTTACTGCATTATTAGATCCAGTAAAGATGAAAAATGAATAATTTCTTGAAGAGCAGCCCCCCCCCCCCCCCCGCCTCACACTTCAAAACGCACTTATTTTATAGTAACCCTCTAATTAATCCATTGACCATGTCATTGGTTTACCTTGGCAATACTAATTCCCAACCTTTTCAAAAGATTTTTTTCATCCTATAATCTGAAGATTTGTTACCCTGGGGTTAAATTGAAAGGTTATTTCATAAGCGTATTAAACTAGTTTTACTAAAAATCAAGTCATCTTAATTTTGTCTTTTGAGCACTCACATTTTATACTTCTGTTTCGTCTATTTCGCAAAAACATAAAATATTTCGGAAGCGTGAAACATTCATGTGGGTGAAAGAAAAACCCCACATCCATATAGCAGAAAGTTATCATCAGGAGCAGATACAGACCAAAATTTTAGGGGGGAGGGTATGCTTACGAAAGACCCCCTCCTCCCCGCCGGCTGCAAACAAACCTACGGTTTTGGGTTCAAAAAATTTCAGAAACTGCTTGTATGTCAATAAAAAGCACCAAATCTACCAGGATACAGGAATAATGCTCTTCATGGGGCATTAACTTTGCAAATTAATTTCATAAGCAGTGAAAAGAAGTAGTTTTTCAAATATTTACTTTAAAAAAAAATGAATTGAAAAGACTACTGAAATCGCTTACATTTTATTAAAGTGTTTGAACACCATGTGGATAGACAGTATTGTCAACTATTTAGGGGGGGGGTCATGGCCCACATGACCTTCTCCTTATATCCGGCCCTGGTAACCACCCTTAAGCCAGAGCTAAGGCATAACTACGAGGGTCGATCCAAAAGTAAGGTTCCTATCCAATTTTACAAATATACATCACTGTATATTCTCATTGAAATTTACATCGTTGGAAAGAAAAACAATTCTCTATTTCTATGCATAACCCCTATCTTTTCCTGTGCATTATTGTCGACGGTGCCCTAACTTCTGTATCGAGTGTCACAGAATTCCACCACCAACCCGTTGAGGAAGCGTTTCACCCCTTTTTTACTTTCTTCTATATCTAATATATAGAAGAAAGTATTGGATTCGTGCAAATTTTCGAATTTCGAATTTTGACGGGTTCGAACGTTTTGAGGTGTGCTGAGTCCATTTCAACTATTTTTGGAAAATGTCTGTCTGTCTGTGTGTGTGTGTGTGTCACGTCTGTGTGTGACCAGTTTTTTGTGGCCGCTCTACAACAAAAACTACCGCATGAAATCGAACGAAATTTGGTACACATATGTGCCCCTATGTGAACTTGTGCCCATTGGTTTTTGGCGCGAATTCCTCTAAGGGGGGTGGAGCAATGGGACGTTTTTTGAGTTACGCGTGATTGCTATTCCTCAGGAAGTAACTGGCGGGATCAAACAAAATTTGGTCCATATGTTGCCAGTAACAGGAGCAGGTGCTGATTCAATTTTGGTGTCAATAACTCAAACGGGGGTTGAGCTATAGAACGTTTTTTGTCGTCAAGTGTGACTGCTGTATCTCAAGAAATAACGAACGAAATGAAAGAAAAATTTATCGGCAAGTAGCCCTTAGTGGGTATAAAAGCCGATTTTATTTTAGTGTCAACAGCTAAAAAGGGTGGGGGGTAGCGCAATCGCCCGTTCTTTTTTTGTATTGTGAGTGCCCTATCTCAAGAAGTAATGCTACGTTCTGGTTGAAATTTGGAATATATGTGAATCCATATGTAAACAGGCTTTGGTTCAATTTTGACACCAATCGCTCCAAGGTGTTTTTTTTTTTTTTTTTTTTGTTTGCGAATAAAAATAGCTTTATTAATGCAACAATAAGAAAGATAAATCGTAATAGATTGTCGTCTGCGTATTTCTCGTGATTTTAATTGTATGGAAATGATCGGAAATATTATCTAAATGATTTAAAATTTTTAACTGATGCCATCTTATGTTTGTTAACAAATAAAATATTTGTAATTAATTCAAGCAAGGCTTTTGAAATAACTTTCAATTTTCGCTCTTTGCTTTGCTTTTGCAATAATTCAGACATTGGGATGGTAGTCAAGTTTTTGCATGTGTAATTTTGTTTTTGTTGGGAATATTGCTTCCTCGTCAAGCATGGGGAGGGATCAGAAAAAAAAAGAAAAATATAGAAGAAAGTTTCGTGATGGCCACAACATACTAGTTTATTCTGCAAATGAGTGGCCTTTAAGTTTTTCTTCTCTACTTTAAACTTACCTTTTCTTAAAGTTCAGATAATCCCGAGGACAGTGGAACCAATGAATCTATTTTGCTTGAGGGGATTAGTGCAGAAAAACCGACATTGTCATTCTAACAGCTTATTATCCCTTGTTCACCACCATCAGGATTTTGATGCCACTTAGGGTTCACATGGGCGGGCCTGTCTGTCCCAATCTGATTTTTTTTTAAATCTTAAATTTTGCTACTATTAAATTTCTTGATTTTTAAAAATTTAGCCTACTGTTTTATGTATTTTTAAGAAAACTTTGTGGTGACTAATCTCATCACTTCATAATAATGAGCTCCGGTATTTTACTATGCAAGTGATGTTTGAGTTTACTATGATGTTCGAGTCCTTTTACCTATGCATCGATTACTGTATTAATCACAATTCTTATTTTATTACATATCTCTTTAATCGCAAAATCTGCAGCAAGTTTGGTAGTTTCAAAAAAATTGTCAATTACTTTTTTAAACTAGTATGTTGTGGCCCTCACGAAACTTTCTTCTATATCTTTCTTATAATTCTGATCCCTCCCCATGCTTGACGAGGAAACAATATTCCCAACAAAAACAAAATTACACACTCCAAAACATGACGACCATCCCAATTCCCAATTTATCTCAACGGCAAAGCAAAGAATGAAAAATGACATGCATTGTTCTTCTTTTGCAGGGAAAAGTTTACACGAGCGCATACAAAAGGCTAGTTAATGAATTTGAAGAAAAAAAACTGAAAAAACCGAGAAGTAGTGAAGCCGCGCAAATTGAAGCGGGAAGTAGAGAGGGATGACTGCACATCTACTACTATGTAGTTTTAAATATTTAAATAATAATTATACAATCTGACTTTTGCTGCTGAGAGTGTGATAGAGGGAAAAACAATAATTATAAAATTTGAAAAAAGAGCTAAGCACCATTTAAGCATGTTTTACTTCACCTATGAAATGTTTTAGTCTCCTAAGAAAATTTTCTCCTTCAACTTTCATGACTTAACTATGATCAATTTGTAAATCACATCATTTTGAAAAAAATAAATGCACGAAATTACTACATGAAAATTGCCCTTGTGACGCAGTTAGTTGTCAATCAAAGTATTATAAGTTACTGTCATAGAAGATTATGTACTCTTGAACTAAACTAGTATGTTGTGGCCATCACGAAACTTTCTTCTATATTTTTCCTTTTTCTGATCCCTTTCCATGCTTGACGAGGAAGCAATATTCCTAACAAAAACAAAATTACACATGCAAAAACTTGACGACCATCCCAATGTCTGAATTATTGTAAAAACAAAACAAAGAGCGAAAATTGAAAGTTACTTTAAAAGCCTTACTTGAATTAATTACAAATATTTTATTTATTAACAAACATAAGATGGCAACAGTTAAAAATTTTAAATCATCGAGATAATATTTCCGATCATTTCCATACAATTAAAATCACGAGAAATACGCAGACGACAATCTATTACGATTTATCTTTCTTATTGTTGCATTAACAAAACTATTTTTATTCGCAAAAAAAAAAAAATCAACACCTCTTGGAGCGATTGGCGTCAAAATTGAACCAAAGCCTGTTTACATATGGATTCACATATATTCCAAATTTCAACCAGAACGTAGCATTGCTTCTTGAGATAGGGCACTCACAATGGAAAAAAAGAACGGGTGATTGCGCTCCCCCCTTTCTAGCTGTTGACACCAAAATAAAATCAGCTCTTATACCCACTAAGTGCTACTTGCTGATAAATTTTTCTTTCATTTCGTTCATTATTTCTTGAGATACAGCAGTCACAATTGACGACAAAAAACGTTCTATAGCTCAACCCCCAATTGAGTTATTGACACCAAAATTGAATCGGCACCTGTTCCTGTTAGGGGCAACATATGGACCAAATTTTGTTCAATTCCGCCAGTTACTTTCTGAGGAATAGCAAGCACGTATAACTCAAAAAACGTCCCATTGCTCCACCCCCCCTTGGAGGAATTCGCGCCAAAAACCAATGGGCACAAGTTCACATAGGGGCACATATGTGTTCCAAATTTCGTTCAATTTCATGCGGTAGTTTTTGCTGTAGAGCGGCCACAAAAAACTGGTCACACACAGACGTGACACACATACACACACACACAGACAGACAGACATTTTCCAAATAGTCGAAATGGACTCAGCACACCTCAAAACGTTCGAATCCGTCAAAATTAGAAATTCGAAAATTTGCACGAATCCAACTTTCTTCTATATATTAGATATAGAAGAAAGTAAAAAGAAGGAGTTAAAACAAAAATGAAGGAGTTTGAAAGGCTTTCAAAAAAATTTCCTAAATGAAGGAGTATTGGAAGAGTTTTGAAGAAGCATATGAACTCTGCTTTCGGACATGAGGAGGACTCGTGTTTTTCATGCATTCAAAATGAATTGACGTATATTTCGACTTTTGCTTGAAAAGTTTAACAGAGTGTGTGGCAATCGTAATGCTTGGAGTTTAAAAAGTGAGTCGATTGTTCACTCTCGATTGCTTACTTGCTGGCAGCGGCATGCATTGCTTTTATATTTTACTAGTGGCACCCGCACGGCTTCGCCCGTAATAGAAAAATTAAAGGTCTTTTGGTTCGCCTGTATATTTACAAATAATGTATGGTGAATTTTCTCGCCAACTGGCTTGTACCGACGTTACAGTTCCACGTTATGATAATTTCGTATCTCGCCAATTGGCTTGTGCCCATGTTACGGTTACACGTTATGATAATTTCATAATTTATGATATTTTTTTTTCTTAAAATTGGAAAAAAAAAAGAACCACATCGAATTTTTGAGAAATTGCTTCGAGGTGCACACCCCCATGCTACATACTAACTTTGTGCCAAATTTCATGAAAATCGGCCAAACGGTCTAGGCGCCTCACAGACATCCAGACATCTAGACATCCTCCGGACAGAGAGACTTTCAGCTTTATTATTAGTAAAGAAGTTAAATTTTGGTTGCATGTATAGTAAATGATTTTTACTATAGTAAATGAAAAACTACATTTTTCTTTGTAGCAAACTTTATTACAATTGAAGATAAGAACTACCAACTATTTTTAGAAAATGTAACTACTTTTGAAATGTAGTCCCTACTTCACCACTTTTATGAATATTTGCTGCAAGAAAGGAATAAAAGTCGAAAAAATTTAAATTAAAAATTTTTAGTCCTTTCTTGCCAGCAAATTTGTTGCGAAGTTGGCGACCAAAAGCTTGGCTATATATTGCCAAGTGTTTGCCAAATTATAACTCCACTTGAGTTTACATTGAAATTAACAATGATTTCCCCCCAAAAAGGTGTGAAAGACCCACTTTTGGAGCATCCAAATGCAAGCAAAAAGGGAGGTGCACAACTAGACCCCACTAGGAGTCTACGTACTAAATTTTAACTTTCTAGGACATACCATTCTTGAGTTATGCAAGATATATATGCACATACATACAGACATCAAGAGAAAACTCGTAATTAGCTTGAGCATCGTCAAAATGGATATTTCGGGTGTCTATATGTTCTTAGGCATATATCCACGTGTGGTCGGATTGAAAAAAAAACTCAACATTCATTTGGGGGCGAGCAAAATAGAAATTAAGGTCGATTTTTGAGTGAAACTTTTGTTGCGAATACAATACCTCCTTTTTTGTAAAAGGAAGTAAAAAGCAACATTGTCAACAGAAAAAATAAAGCCTACCTGATTTGGAGTGTACGAAGGTAGGACACAACGTTGATCATTCAATCGGCTGGAAGTCAACCTCTCTATCATCTCAAACAAATCATTAGGGCATTGCTGAAATGGTAAGGAAGTTATGAGTATGAAAGTCGCAAAAAAACACCGTTAAGCTAGACAAAATTTTTTCGTGAAACAGGTAACAGTTGTGCATGTTGTGATCAATATCCCATACCTATAGTTGGGGCAAACCTAACCTGGATCATTTTGAAGGCTTTGCAGATCCTAATCACAGCACTACGACATTGTCCGGTTAAGCTAGCCAACTGTATTTATATGTTGAAGACTTTAACAATACATTACTGCTAATGCAACAAAAATAAAGGCTTTACAAAGACAAATAATAGTTTAAAAAACTAAAAAAACACGCTTTCGTAGCAAAATGAACTAAAAAGTGAAAAATAATCTTTGGATGATAGTAGTTGACCAATCACTTAATTTTAATGTAATACAAAAAAGCGTGGGGGGCTTCTTATCAGTTGTCTTGAATTTCTTCCATTTAATGTCCAAGCAAAAATGTAAATAGACAGCACCCCACGCTTTTTTGTATTACATTAAAATTAAGTGATTGGTCAACTACTATCATCCAAAGATTATTTTTCACTTTTTAGTTCATTTTGCTACGAAAACGTGTTTTTTTAGTTTTTTAAACTATTATTTCATTTTTCTGTTTTTTAGTCTTATGTTGGAGAATTATCAGGCAAAATTGCAATTACTTCTTTTCGTAAAAGTCTTAGTACTGCAATATTTTTTACTTTCATTAAGTTTTACAAAGTTTTATATACAGAATATGACTGGCAATGTGGAAAAACGAGTGCGAGGTAATATCTTAAAGTTAAGACAAGGGCACCCCGATGGGAAGCTACTGTGAGTCATCGATGTATGTTTGCAGAAATCATATTTATATTACTTTGAAAATTTGAGATGCATTAATAAAAGTTTTGTTCAACAATGGTCTGATCAGCAATGAACTTCCAATTGAAGGCTCACCCAAATTTTGGCATGAAATTAGTTAAAAACAAATACAAATACAAATGTGACGACCAGCAACAGGCTCTGGGCCCAGCTAGGCTGGTCCTAGTCAATTAATTAGTCCCCAATGAAGATCAACACAATTATATTTCATGTTCTAATTACCTTGGAACATTGGAACAAATTTTGTCTGATGCAGAAAAATTAAAGGTTTTTGTAGATATTTTTAAATATTTTTTGCGAGCATTTTTTAATGTATTTTTAAAAAATTTTCCTTTTTCACATTGTTGGATTTATGCCAAAATATTGATTAAAATTGGAGGAAACTAACAATTGAAAGAAAAAATTAATTAATTTGATCATAGAATATTGCATTGTCATCGGGTCTGAGGTCGCGTGCCAAATTTCGAAAGAATCCGATCGCAGGAAGTTGGCGAAATGTGAGCTGCAAGATTCCGTTACAAGATACATACATACATACATGCATACATACAGGTGAAGCTAATAAAAGCGTGTTAATAACAGTAATGTTTATCACTAGCACAGCCAAAATTTACCTTGGGGGGGGAGGGGGTCGAGTTTTGTCAAACAATCCTTACAATATAAAGAAATACCATACTAAGATCGACAATATGTCATAACACTGAGAGTGCTGAGGGAGAGGGGGTTGAAGCCCGCCTTTACACACATGTACTCCTAGGATAGTTTTAGCGTGTGCAAGAGTAATACTTCATATCAAAAAATTTAGAAATTGAAAAAACTTTTAAAGTAAAAGATATATGAATATTTCAAGCCAGAAAACTTGGCTGCATTTGGGAAATAAAAAGTAAAACTTGAAACATAGTTAAAAGAAAAAAAATCTAAAAATATTTAAATTAGCATTAAAATTAGAGAGGGAAAAAAATGAAGCCACAGAAATGATATTTTATTTTTATGGCTTATCAGAAAATTGAAAGTGTCTCACAAAAACAAAAATCCAAAGAAATTTCACCAACTGAATAATTTAGCTTAAAACTAATCTGATTAAAATTAAATCATTTCATAAATGGGACACTATTTGATATTATTGAACAACTTATAACAGCAGCAATTTTTAATCAAAGCAATCAGATAGAGTGGCGAACAAATCGTGGACATTTTCAGTAAGTTTGTACGCTTATAGAAAATGTTACGTTTTACAAAAATATATATATCATTTAAAGAGCACTTATTCTGAATTCAAAACAAAAGATGACATTCAAATATTTGCAGTACAAAACAAACTAAAGGCAATACTTGTAGTTTGATTGTTTAAAAAAGTCTTCTTTCTACAAATCCAAGTACAATAACGACTTGTTTCGACTAAACATGATGTTAGTTTTCACAGTTGAACTTGCTTATAACGAGCCTTGATTTAATGAGAACGAGGATTTAGCAAGGAAACCAGAAATGCAGTAGAAAACCAATTATCCGGGAAGTTCCGGACCATCGCTGTGCCGGATATCTGAATTTCCCAGTTTTCTGTATCGCTGAAAAGCGCTATTGGCCGTTTGTTTATGAAACTTAAATTAATATAATAAATAGTAATACATATTAAAAATAAGAAGAAAACAGTTCAGAAATGCTAATTATCGAAAGTTATCCATTAGACCTGAGACCCTCACATTCATTTTGAAAAGGGGGGAAAAACAAACTTTTCCATGTTTTAAAACAAAAGAAAATGAAGGGACGGGCAAGCAACAAGTTTTTCAACATAAATGTGCGATTTTTCTACTATAGTGTATCAAAGATTAGGAATGCGTTTTTTTTTTTTTTTTTGGTAAAGGTTTGGTGTTTGCGATTACGGTAGTTATTGATAACTTTTGCTTTTGCATTAAGTTCATACCAATAGAAATTTGATTTATGAGTCTTGCGTTTAACGATTTCTAGATTCTACCATCAACTATCCAAAAAATTAGCAAAAGTGGTTTTTGGTGTTTCCCGGGCTTTTCCGACGTCACTTACGCTCCAAACGGCTTTAATTAGAGACTATTCAATAAAATATTGTCTAGGAATGTGACAATATTCATTTCTTTAGTATTCAGTTGGAATAAAACACGAAAATTTCAGACTTAGGAGAGTACTTTTAAATTCAAGAAAATATTTCGGAAATGTTGCCCCACGTTAAGGATAACCCTCTGAAGTTCGTTTTTGTAAACATATTCCCGAATTATAGATGAGTAATATGGTATTTACTAAGAAACCACTCGTATTCTTTTAGGTATTTCAAAAAAATGCTTAGTTTTTCAAAAATTCCCGAAAATGCGCATTTTTTAAAAATGGCGAGAAAGTCCGCAAAAGGTTGCCGGTTTTCTGGTTTCCTGGTTTTTTGGTTCCCGGATAAAAGGTTCAGCACTGTACTGGGTCGGTACAATGTTAAGTCTATGGGAGCGTAACTCACTTTTAATGAGCAAACCCCGCTTATGAGCGAAACTATGATGAGCGAGAAATATTTTTGTGATTCGCAAAATTTCTATTGACTTCCAGCTCAGCTTATTATTATTTTATTTTTTTTTGATACACTTTTTTTTAACATTTCAAAGTCAACCAAAGTTAGTGATAAATCATAAACCCTGAGAACAAGCGATGACAGTATTTTGTTTTTGTTTTTTTTTTAATTTGTGGACTAAAGAAATGTATTGTCATTAAATATAAGGGAAACTATTCCCAAGGAACCCAGATGCATTTGACAAAACTTCTTTTAAAAAAGAACCAACTTTATTCAGCAGAGGTGGCACGTGAAATTTGCAATTAAATACACACAGTAAATATCAGTAAAATTCTTGGTATTAAAAGTAAAAATTACTAAAACTATGCATAAAATGCTTAAAAATACTTCAGCAACACCAATTACAGCATTAAATAAACCAACCCAATAAAATCTCAATGAGTTCTAAAAGAAACACTATTCTAAACCATATAAAACATGAAATACACCGCCAGCTCAGTCTTTTCCAGCCGAGGACTGCAGTAACTGCTGCTTTGGCTAATGGGCGGTAATTTACTGAACATATAAAACACTAGCATTCCCGTATCCGGTATGTTCGGGTAATGGAATTAGCAGGGGTTAACAGTGCTTGGTGCACCTAGTTTTGAAAATCCCCTATAATAATTACTTATTACCTATAACTTTTTCTAATTTGGGGAGGATCCCGGGGACCCTGGACTCCTTATATATATAAGCCCTTGTCCTTAACTGATCTTTAACTGTTATTAACGATCCTTTTAAAGTATTGATTATCTTTGCAAACAGAGGTCATCCACATTTTATTGTTATACCTATGTTTAAGCTAGAACTTCTTTGTATGCAACATTTTTAGTTTTTTTTTCTGGGGCTAAAATTATTAAGCTGCTTGATGAACTGACTTGGGAGCAAGCTACATAACATTGGCCGTGTGAAAAAAAGTCTTCTCTTAAATCGATCCCTGCTACTTTTAATGTCTGTCCTTGTGACTTATTAATGGTTATTGCAATGCAAACTTTAACAGGAAACTGCACTCTTCTAAATTCAAAAGGATAGTCCGCCTGTGATGATGTTCTTAAAAACTTCGTTTCCAGTTTTGAAAAAATAAAAGCAGAAGACAGAAACATTATGATTTGACTTGAGAAGAGCCTCGAAGAATCACGTGAGAAACAAAAACAATATCAAATTTATAGTTCGCTATCGACCAAAAGTTGAGATGAAGTACTGAATAATGATTTGAATGGAGGAAAGCCTTCGAAAATAAGGGATTTGAATTTCAATGACAGGTTTTTAATTTCGCAGAAATTACGGGGTTTTAATTAATTTCTCCCGAACTAATTGAGATTTCGAAAAATCCTTTCTTAGTGGTTACTTTTGTAATCATGCGGACATGCCTGCCAAATTTCAAGTCTGAAGCTTCAGCGGTTTCGGCTGTGCGTTGATATATATATATATATATATATATGTATATATGTTATCTCAGGACATTGATTTTTATATATTAAGATGTACACATACACTCAACTTGAATTACGCTCAAAGAATCTCAAGCTCACATGAACAAGGTTAGGAAACCCTTCTCAATGCAGCATTTCTGCCACAGCAGACATCTTGACACGCGCCCAAATTTCTTACTGTACACCAGACCTGTTGAGGAATTCTTCCTTAACCATGCATTCACAGTCCTGACAGCAAGCTTCTGCCGAAGTATTTCACCTTTCTAGCACTATGTAGCACCATTGTGAAAAAACATACCTTCCGTCTCAATGCACATAAGAACAGATCTGTAAAATCTTCAGCCAGCTCAGAAACTTCTAGCATGTATCAAACAATCCGTTGAAAAAGAACTTGGCTCAGGTTTCTCATTTCCGACAACGCGCACTCGTCTTTTGTGCCCAACCAACGTAGACGCTTTTGCCGCACAAATCTAGTCAAGTATCAAAAGGAACCGGCCCAACCCATTCTGCTGACCACTTTATAGCTTTTGTCCATAGACTAATAATAAGAGTAGACCGAGCTTTCTCATTCTTGCTGATGAAGAAAATTGGTTCATAGATGTATCATGTGACTGGTGGAAGGGTTTGGCGAAGACTTTGGCAGCATGGTTGCTAGATGGCAACATTATCTATAGTTTGGCACTCAACATGTATTTTAAGATGTAATGTGTTTTCATTATAATTTTTTTCCAGGTGCAGAGATTGAACTGTTTTTCTTTTAGTTATGCATTATTTTGACATTAGTAATTAGTTTTTGATCACAGTTTTCGGTAACTTTTATTTCATTCGGAACAGCTACGTCAGCGTTGGCGAGAACGTAATGGCGTAAACGTTTTGCGTCAAGGCAAAAATGTACTAATCGGTACCTTAAATTGAAATTGTAGGTAAACATCTTACCGTTTGCCGATTCTTTTTGGGCGCATGCATCCTTAATTGCTTAGAGAGTTATTGAAATTGAATAAAGAAAATGCATAGTACTATCTAAACGAAAAACTCACTATATTAACAAAATTTTTACAACTTAGAATAACAAATTTACAAATCAGACTCCATAAAAGATCATTCTTCCGTGTTCCATCAATTCAATTAATTTTATTTATTGTTGATCGTCTGCTACGATCAACGCCCGCTTTTGCTAGGATATCCACCAGTCACATGGTTTGGTTTATGAGCAGCAAAAGGGTTGCCATAGCTCGGTCTATTCTTATTATTAGTCTATGCTTTTGTCTTTTTCTTCTAGAGTGTTGCCAACTTACAGTTGCACTTTTGAGCAGGGCCCGACTAACTAAAAGTGAGGCCCTGGCCCACAATAATTTGGAGGGCCCCTGAAGACTCTATAGCGAGATTCGGTAGTTACAGGTTTGGTCCCCGTCGGAATTCATTTTTTGGGGCCTCTTTGTCTATCCCAGAATTTTACGTAAATCATTAACCATGTGCATTTATGAATCCCTTCAGGGCCCCTCATAGTTGTGACATGGTAAATTTGCTAATAGCAGAATGAATAAAAATTCTCCTTTAAGGAAGTTTTTTGCGAGTAATAAGTTATTTTTTTTAATTATACATAATTCTTTAGGAAATTTCAGCCCCCTTAGGAAGATGGGTCCCCAGGCCCAGGCAGCCTGTGCTATAATCAGGCCCTGCTTTTGAGTAGTACAGAAACATAAAAAAATATACATGAGGGTTTTTGTGTATTCTCTAAAACAATGACGTAAGAAAGATATATTCAGACAGTTCAAAGCAAAATAACCAACTTAATTGGGACTGAACAGTGATTAAAAAGAAAAACTATGGCTACTTTTTATGACTTTTTTCACAACCTCGCTTTTCATGAGTAGTTGGTTACTCGGTTATAAAGAGCAAATATCCTGATCCCTTTGCGCTCCTTATAAGCAAGTTTGACTGTAGCACGTGATTCATTCCCAGAGCAAGAGCAATTGGCCAGAAATCTTCTTAGGCAATGCAAAGCACTTCATGATTACAATTTTTTTCTTTCTTTTTTTTTTAGATTGGAGTACATATAACTTGTTTAACATTGTAAATATTTGAATTTTGTTTTTGAGTTCAGAATTTAATCATCTTTAAAATGAAATGTACAAGTGATACACAACATTTTTTAAAGCATTTTAAGTTAAAAATTTAAAAAAAAAATCAATTGTGCCCACAATTTTTGCCACCAGTAAACAGTAGCTTTGCATGCCTGCTTAATTTGACTTGCAAGAAAAGAAAAGTCCAGAACTTTTTCAAAATGTGATAAATTCTCAAGCGATTTAAGTAACATTACTTTTAGGGTTTTTTTAATAAGGATAGCAACAAACTATAAAGGTTTTTTCCTTGAATAAAAGATCCTTTTTTTTAATTAAGATAATAACAGTCTATGAAGACGTTTACCTCATTTAAACTATGCAAATACAATTGGTTGAACACGCCCTAAGAAATGAAGCTTTTTAGCAGCACAACTGTTGAAATAAACTTTAAAAAATCACACAATACAAAACAGTAAAACAAGACTTAGGTCAATTACAGTGAAACTTCAATAAGTCGAAGTTGCAGGGAAAGCGAAAATAATTCGAGTTATCGAAAATTCGACTCACCGAAAACGAAATAAAAAGTATAGAAAAAAAAATACTACAACTCATTAAATTTGTAATAAAAGCAAAAATTAACAAAATAATGTATGAAGGAGATTATATATTTACTTGACATAATTACTGTATAAATTCAAGAGTTTGTATAGGTTGGAAAACAAATTAAAATTTTATGCTGAAACATAAGTTTTTACTCATTAAACAGAAAAAATAAAAAATTATTTAAAAAACCTACAAACGAGGAGTCGGGAACATTTGAACGGGATTCCATGAAAATGCGCAATACATCTGCTGCTCTTCTAATATTTTGAATAGAACGTAATTTTATTACATTCTCAAGTTCTTACTTCTCTTCAACACCAGAAAAGTTTTCTCTCTTTCACTTACGAATGAAAAAATATCTTCACCAGTTGAGTGCTCTCCGACTTAAATTCCGTCATTAACTGCAACAAAATCCATAAAATATGTGCTTAATTGAATGTTGAATGTTAATTTTCTTTTGTAACAAAACTCTGCTCAATTTGTAAATTTAGTCTTTATTTTTGTTCATACTATTGGAGGGGAAAACGACTTCGACTAATGGAGTTACGTTAACAAGGAAAATTTAACGACGGTCAAGAAATAAAATTTTGGCTTATTTAATATTTCATCTCAACTAAATTCGGCTAATTGAAAATAAACAACATTTATTCCCCATTCAGTTAGAGGGGAATAGAACTCACTTCGGCTAATCGAAGTTAGAGTTATCGAAGTTTCACTGTACTATGAATTGATAAAGATGTTTTAGTAATACATCAATGAAATTTTCATCAGTAAGAAAGAAAAGATCTTAGCGAGAGAAAATATCTACTTTTCTTTCATTATCTCCAGAGGAGTCCAATCTGCTTCTAAAACCTTCCATGACGCTTCCTTCCTCTAAAATACAAAATTATAGAACATAAGAACTAGGAAATTCAGCTAAAAGTAAAAATAAGAGTGATACACACATGTGCATTTGTTACCGGACCTAAATTTCAAATTTTAAAGTGGACGAGCGACTCTCCTCAGAGATTTAGGTGTGAAGGGGGCAAGGGCGGATCCAGAAAATGTTCAAGGAGGGGGCGATGGCATCTTATTGTTTCCTCTTTGTAACTTAAATTTGTTTAATTTTTCGAAGGAGTATTCTGAACCCCATCATTTACCCTCACGTAATCAAAGATGTCCAACACTTGTGTTTCTTTCGAAAAACATCCAAAGGCAGCCCTTAAACCTAGCTCTAATATAATCTAAGACCATGTAAAATTGAGGTTTTGGAACTTGAATTTCAAAAAAAAAAAAAAATCCTGTAGAAAGTTGTAGTCCCTATTCAACCGAAAAAGCGATGGGCTATGATTGCGTTTTCAAGACTTTTATACCGGAAGAGTCGTTCGAGGAAAGGCTCCTTTTCCCTTAACACCATCGAAGATTATGTAAAATTTGCATTTTTGGAGCTTAAATATCGAAAATATACTTGAAGAAAGTTCCTCTAGCTCGGCTCAAGGAGGGGGCAATCGCCCCCATCGCCCCTCCTTTGTATCCGTCCTTGGGAAGGGATCAGCTTTTTGGGAAGTAGAAAAATTTTTATAATTTGACTACTTCAACCTTTTGTAACTGTGATTTAACCATTTCATCATTCATACATTGTAAAAGTTGTTTTTTCCAAAACTTTAATGTAACTCCTAAAAAATTAATCCGGATATATTTTAAATCCTGATCAAATATAAATTCTATTCTTAATTGTGTACTCAAAAAGTTTAATAATATCAAAAACATTCATTAAATCTTTTAAGATTATTAAATAATTTGAACAAAAGAAATCGAATTCCTGCCAAGAATACAAAATGATTGCATATTTTACTTCATAAATGCAAAAACGTTCAAATTGAAAAAGCTAGCTTTTCAGGAAAGTCAAGTTTTCCATTTTAAAGATCATACATCATCTATAACAATATCGACATATGCCTCCGACCAAACCCAAAAATTTTTCAAAATAATATTGATAACTTTATAAAAGCTAAAAAATAAAAGTTTGAGCAAAAGTAATGGGCATTTTCATTGAAATATTTCAACTTAAATATGGGCAGTCCCAAAGCAGAATATTTTGTGATGGTCTGCAACGTAAAATCATATGACCAAAACTGATCTGCAAGTACTTCAAGCATTGTACATAGAAACATTCCATACATCCTATACATAGAAACATTCCAAAATTAGAACTGTTTTATACGGAAGTATAACAGGAACATTTTATTTATTTGTTCTATACTCAATCTTACTGAAGAAAAGATCATGAAATTAAAATTTCAGGCAGATTCTTGACCGAAAATGCAAAACCCTGCACCAAATCTCTGTTCTCGTCACCTTAAAGCACAACCTCTGTTCTTTCAAACGTTGAAGAGTTAAGAACACTTGACTACCGTTCCAAGAATCTTAGAAGTGGTGTTTTCAGTCAGAATAAGAGCACATGGCTAACAGTGCAACCAAAGAGATGATGCGTCAAAGTTGCTTTTAAAGTAGCAGCGGGCAACACCCTCTTAAAAATGCCTGGGAGAAATAATAAAAAGGTTAAATAAATGAAAACAACTACCACTGATATTCAAAAGGAAAATAGCATAAGCCAGTGCAGATAATTCACGAATATTTAAATCAGATCATCCAGTAATAAAATCAATATTTATGTTTTTACTTTAAAGAAAATAGCATAACTAATTGAAAGCTGTACTATTTCTGTCTCACAAGTAAAAAGGTATAAGTTGGGGGTAGTGAGAAGCAAAGGGATTCAAGTGGACATTTGAAAGTTTTGAGTAAAATGCATTTAAAGTACAAGATCCTAGGTAGGGACTTTCATTGAATTCTTTTTCTAAAACATGCTGTATAGCAACACCTACCAGGACTACTAGAACAAATTTTATAATTATCAGTCACATCCCTTTGCTTTTCACTTTCCCAATTTGAAGCTGTGTTCAAAAGGATGTAGGGTATATTCAGTAAGTTACTGCCCATTAACCAGGGCTATATTGGGCGGTATACCATGCCTTGCCTTCAATCTTCGAGTTGAACCAAACCATTGGTCACTCGTCTGGTCTGTGCTAATTCTATATTAGCTACCAGTTTGTTTGGCACTCTTGGCTTCCTTAACAGGCTTTCCATTTCCGGCTCAGTCACTCCTATGCCAGGCTGACGAGTGCTAATAAGCACGAAACTGCAGTCCTCGGCTGGAAATGACTGAGCTGGCGGTGTATTTCATGTAGGGTGTAGGGTGTTCAACATCATATATTCACTTTCAAGTTCCATTGGCCTAATATTTGATGTAATATTTTAATACATTATATGAAATTATGTAAGAAGAAAAAGAAACAGTGAGTGTGTGAACTATAAGTATATTAATTTACTGTTAGTTGCATATTTATCAGTGCATCACACAAACATCAAACTCAAAACAAAAGATTATTACGAATTGTAACAAAATATTAATACAAAGACGTTTTTTACTGAGTGCTCTAGTGCAGCTCATGGTACGACTTATTATAGACCAGCAAAATTCAGTAAATTTCCAGAAATAAAATATGAAGCAGAAAAAAAAAATGCATGCAAATAGCATGATACGAAAACTGAATGTTTGACAGCAGGAATATGTTTAAGAACTTTCGGAAATAGATACATATAAATACCTATAAGCAGTCTTCAAATTACTCTTCATTTCTCAAGAATTTGAAATATTATTCAAATACTATTGGCAATCAAAAAGGGAAATAGTTATGGTGTTAAAAAGGAATAGCAAGAACATGAAAACAAAATTTTGTTTCATTCGACCGAACTTCCGCAAAAACAAAAATGACGTATTGCCAGAAATGAAACTGTAAATTCTGAAAGAAATTAAAATGAAATTTATGAATATATTTCAGCCTCTTGTAAGTATTCACTTTAAAAAATAATAATAATAAAAGTTTAAATAAACTCTACACATTGTAATAAAAATTTCTTGTTTCAGAACAAAATTTTTAGCATTTGAGACTCGATTCACATGACGTCATTGCGCAGGGATTAGTAACAGGAGGGAGCAAAAATTCGAAACAAAAAGTTCTATAACAGTCCCTATATATAATCATGGAGATCTCCATGTATATAATATCGAACTCTCTGATTCGGAAAGCTGATGCAAGGATTCCACGGCACGTGGCTTTACGTGACCTAAAAAAGAAGGTGAATACTTGCAAGAGGCTTAAATGTATATTCATAAATTTCATTTTAATTTCTTTCAGAATTTACAGTTTCATTTCTGGCAATACGTCATTTATGTTTTGTGGAATTTCGGTCAAATGAAACAAAATTTTGTTTTCATGTTTTAATTCGATTTGATTTGAATTCGAGTCTTCTGACTTCGATATTATAGAGGGCTGTGACTATTTCTCGCCTTGCCTCTATTACCTTGATGAGATGTCTCCATGGATGTCTCTCAAAGTTTTCATGCTGTTGCTGTTCCTTTTCAACACCATAACTATTCCCCTTTTGATTGCCGATAGTATTTGAATAATATTTCAAATTTTTGAGAAATGAAGAGTAATTTGAAGACTGCTTATAGGTATTTATATGTATCGATTTCTGAAAGTTCTTAAACATATTCCTTCTGTTAAACATTCAGTTTAGGTATGCGTGCGTGAAACAAGTAAAAAAGAAACATTTTTTCCAATAGTATGCTATCACGTCAAGGTATCTTTTTTTTTTTAATTGATTTTAAAAAAAAACGCCCCCCCCCCCCCCCGAAAAGAAATTAAAGGGGAAAAGAAGAAAAAAGGGGGGAAAAGGAAAAGGAAACAAGAAGAAAAAAGAGCGGGGGAAATCGAAACTGCACTAGAAAATAATTAGCCCTATTTGAGTGCTACAACGATAAATACCAAAAGAGTAAATTTTACTTAATCTTTACGTTTTTTCTTACTCGGAATCCTCCCCTCCTTTTCTTTCTTTTTTTTTTTTTTTTTTGAGAAATCACGATTGCGTATTGCTTTTATTTGACTGTTTTTGGCGTGCTATCATTTTTCCCACCGGCGCGGCGCCATCCTCTGCCAGAACTACCCGTCGTGTCGGCCGGCCTCACTATGCTGCTCCTCTAGCGAAAACCGTCTCCAGGTTGCGTCCATATCCTAACACACACGCATACATACACGCACCAACACACGTGCACACACAAACACATACACCTACACACACATACACACACACAAACACATACACACATATATACAGACACCTACACATACACACAACTACCCACACATTCATGCCTGCACACAGACACAAACACACATGCCTACACACATACACATACCCCCCCCCACACACACATACAAACACACACTCGTGATTGCGAAAAACATAATTTGAATTCAAGATGACAAAATTCAAATTATTTATTTATTTATTTATTTATTTATTTATTTTTTTGGCTTCAGCGTCGCTGGGCCCTTACTTTCCGACATTAGTCTGACATGGCCTCTCGTCGGACCTGATCCCTTCTCGACTTACAGAGGATCGAAGAGCCGAACCTGCTCGCTCCTTATAGCATGGTAGCTGGCAGAACAGTTGCTTTTGACCTCTCATCCGCGAGGCTGAGGATTGGCAAATCATGTAACAGTTTGGTGGTCTCCGTCAGTGGCGCACCCACGGGGGGAACTAAGCGGATTAAGCTCTTCCCAGAAGCATGAAGATGAACCCGCTTGACCAAATCGAGCTTAAAATTGCGTTTTTTTGGCCTTGAATTTTGGAAATTTAACAGGTGCGAGCACTCAATCTCCAACCCACATCCTAATTTCCCCAAAGATAACTTTAATGTTTTTCAAGGACTTTAAATTTGAAAATTTTCCGAGGGAGAGCTACTTACCCTCTCTTTCTCTTCTATCTGGTACAAAAATAGCCTAAAGTGAGTTTTGGGAACTTTATTTTCAAAGCATCTCCAGTACGGAACTTCCGCATTTCCCTCCTTTGTGTATCATCTCCGAAAGACAACTGCAAAAATCTGTTTTAAATCAAAAAACTCCTCAGTCTCCCAATCTGTACCCCTTGTTACACCAAACATAATTTAAAATTGTTTTTAGACCCTCTATGGCGAAAAATTTTCTATGAGAACCTGCAAACCCTACCCGCTTCAAATCACCAAACATAGCACGAAAATGTATTTTTTGGGTTTAAACTTCGAAGCATTACCGAGAGTACCTCCCATCTATCTCCTAATATCTCAGCAAATAGAATACATTTGCGTTTCTATGGCTTCAATATCAAAACATTTCTGGGCAGAGCCTCTGAACCCTGACCCACTTTTTCTAACACAATCGAAGATGGCCAATAATGCGTTAAGACTTAAATTTCAAAGAATTTCCGGTTGAGAGCCCCAACACCACCTTCACGTCACCACAATAGCTTAAAATTTCAAAATATAGAAATTTCAATTCAGCAAAGTTCTCCAGGGGAAAAGCCTCTTGACACCCCTATAATTTATTTTTTAAGGCTCCACTTCAGAAAATTTTCGTGGCAGTTCTCCCGAAACGCCCACCTCTTTCTATTCTCTGAAGTCACTAAGGATTCCCTAAAATTAAGCTTTTTTTGTGACTTGTAACTTTTGTGTATTGTTTTGTAGACTTGCAACTTTTTTTCCATGGGAGGGTCTTTTGAAACTTCATTGATTTTGTCTTTGACTTCACTTAACGGAGCTCCTCGAGAAACTTCTAGCCCCTCCCAGGAAACAATCCTGGGTGCGCCCTTGGTTTCCGTGATGGCTCTCTGGTAGATAGCTTCGCTTCGTATGCCCGAGGTCGTCTGCTCGAGTCTCACCAGTGCCTTGGGAACTATTTCCTTTCTCTTCGTGTTATAAATCTTTCAACTTTGAGTAATCTATCATTTCCAGTTTCATGTTGAAACTGTAGCAGCTAAGAGTTTTCACTACGAGGAAAGAAATTTAACTGCATTTAAAAGTGGAGGAAACTTAAAATGGATGAATTTGAATACCAGTTTAATTTACATGCCAAAGATAATGAATGGGTAATTCCAGAAATAATCTTCTGATTTGTCAGACGATGAACTATAAGTACATGAAGAGATTATGGCGCTTAAAAAGGAAAGAAATCACTGCCTTGAAGAAAATAAGGGAATATGGTGTGATGAATTCAAATACAAACTCAAGTTTTGGAAGCTATTCGAAGAGCCGCAATCACGTACAATTCTAAAATATAAACCCAAACTTGAAACCATTCAAGAACACAATGAAGAAGAATGTCCGTCGAAAGGTCACACAACATGATTTAAAACCATGGAACGAACGTTGTTCATCCTGTAAAAGAAAACGGGAAGATGGAGTCGATGAATGGCGTGAAAATCAACGTTCATCCCGCAAAAGAAAACTAGAAACCGGAGCCGATGAATACATAAAAAACGAACCACATTGGGCTCGTGAAATTTGGTTTCAAATGGACGATAACAAAACAACTCCTGATGGAAAAAAAAAAGAACATTTCTTCAATTCAATTACTCCTACGTTCTTGTCGAAAATTGAAAATATGTTTGTGGAAGTATCTTCCAAAAATATATTTCAAAACGACGCACAAGAACCTGCTGCATCCAAATATACATCCAACGAAAATGTTTCCTCCACAATAATAAAAGACGCGCACCAAATTTTTGAATCTCACCCAGATCGCTTCACAAATACCATCACAAGAATCTATTTGCCCCAACAAAAAGGGCAGAAAAAAACCTAATTCTACTAATATCAAGAGGTTTTTGCGTACTGTGGCACGATTACTAAAATGTATATGCTGCATTAAATGTACATGCTGTATTTAAAGTCCTGAAAAGCATTAATTCTGCAGTTTTGATTGGAAGAATTATTTTGAAGATAAGTTTATCTTTTACCTGTTCTGATTTCGAAGAACAGTTTGATTCTAACTTGCACATCTACATTGTACAGCTTCTTTTTTTTACATGCATGGTTAACTGATTTCCACGAACAGTTGTTTTTAGGTGCACATGTGCATGTACAGTTTGCCTTTTACGTGTATAGCTGACTGATTTCGAAGATCAGTTTGATTTGAACTTGAACACGAACAGTTTACGTGAAATACACCGCCAGCTCAGTCAATTCCAGCCGAGGACTGCAGTTTCGTGCTTATTAGCTCTCATCAGCCCGGTTTTGGAAACGATTGAGCTGGAGGTGGAAAACCTCTTAAGGAAGCCAAGAGTGCCAAACAAACTGGTAGCTAATATAAGAATTAGCACTGACCAGACGAGACGGTTTGCTTTTTACGTGCATAGCTGAGTGATTTCGAGGAACAGTTTGATTTGAACGTGAACACGTACAGTTTGCTTCGTGCATAGCCATAGCTGATTGATTTCGAAGAACAGTTTGATTTTAACCAGAACATATACAATGTGTTTCTTACGTGCATAATTGGCTGATTTCGAAGAACAGTTTGATTTTAACGTGCACATGTACAGATTGCTATTTACGTGTATGATTGACTGATTTTGAAGAAAAAAAAATTAAGTGCATATACACTTGATGGTTGGTTTTTTCGTGTATTTGTTTACAATTCAACAATTCTGGTATAAAAACTAAATGTTGACTCTTTAACTGATTGGAAAATAAAGTTTAATTTTTCACTTTTTGTGTCTTATTGACTATTCTTTATTCCATATGATTATAAAAAATGGTTTTCTACTTATAGCTTTTCTTGATTTGTCAATGGATTTTTCTTAGAACTAGGCCCGTTATTTCAAAGTTTTAAAGGGAGAGGGAGTCAAAGGGCATTTACTCGATGCATCTTATAGGAAAAAGCACCAAAATAGATGCAGAAATGCATATTCCATTATGCTTTTAAAGTGCAGGATGTCAATTTACCCTTCCACCCCCCCTCCCTCACTGATGGCCCAAATGACGGGTCTGTTAGAACCAGTTTATAAGTAATCAGTTGTATCACAGAGTTTAACATTTAAAAATATGTTAAATTTTCTCTTCAAAGCGGATTTCTCCCGAAGGTGAAGAAATGACCACTAGAGGGAAAAAGGGCAGAAAATTAATAAAATGAGGCAAAAGTGAACTTTGCTTTAGTACCTTGGGATTTATGAAGCAATTCCAAAAATCGAAGCCAAAAAAATTTAATAACTATGCATAAGAAATACTATCAAATCAGAATTATATAAAATAGAAAGACGGGGTCAATTTAAGGGGGGGAAAATGAAGGTTTCTTTACCAAGGTAGAAAGGACTCCCATATATATATATATATATATATATACATACACATACATACATAAACTATGTTTATTTTTCGAAAGTACTAGCCTTAAGCTTTTAAATTTGAGCGCCTCTTCGACTAACCCTTCACTAGGACCAATAAAAGAAAAACCAAGAAAATGGCTGGGAAATGTTTTTTCCCCTGCAATGGAACTGCGCTGAGGGGAAAATGTCTTTTACAGACTTAATTTCTTTTGCTACAATTTACATAAATGTCAAACGAGAAGACGATATTTTTCAAAAAAAACATAAATAGCCGTTGAAAAAGGAATACGGTATACGCAATGAGATAAGTTGGAACAGGGGCAGGCAATGCGGTTTTAGAGAGTCATTAAGCCCAAATAAGAGCCATCTTCTGACTGATGTGATGATATTTTTTGTTTGTTTGTTTAAGCGACAAACATTAATAATTAAGTCGCTACTACTGGAAAAAAAAACGAGGTGATGTGTGCATCACATGGCTTCCTTTTACTCCAATTTCATGTCATTTTCTCATTATTGGCAGTTTTAATATAATTCAATAGTTTACTCTTTAAATATCACCAAAAGTCGCCAAATTGAAACCAGATTTTAAAAAAATAATAACAACAATAATAGAAATCGCCAAATTTGTCGCCAAGTTGGCGACCAAAAGACTAGCGATATATCGCCAAGTGTCCGCCGAATTATAACACCACTTGAGTTTACATCGAAATTAACAGATTTCCCCCCAAAAAGGGGCAAAAGACCCATCCGAATGCAACCAAAAAGAAAGGTGCACAACTAGACCCCACTAGGAGTCTACGTACCAAATTTTAACTTTCTAGGACATTCCGTTCTTGAGTTATGCGACATACATACACACGTACGCACATACGTACATACAGACGTCACGAAAAAAACTCGTTGTAACTAACTCGGGGATCGTCAAAATGGATATTTCGGGTGTCTCTACGTTCCTAGGTACATATCCACGTGTGGTCGGGTTGAAAAAAAAAAACTCATTATTCATTTGGGGTTGAGCAAAATGGAAATTAAGGCCGATTTTTGGGTGAAATTTTTTTCGCGAATACAATACTTCCTTTTTTTGTAAAAGGAAGTAAAAATAGAACAGTTATTTTTAAACCAAAATATATTTCTGTTGTTGTTGTTTCTAATCCTCTGGATGTCTGACAGAGTCAGGCAAGATCCAGCAAATCGTTGACCTGTAAGAAATCGAGTACAAAAAGGGGGGAGGCATATATAAGTCTTCTTTGGCAAGATCCAAGCAATCCTGTATGTGTGTTCAGCTGAGGCCTGCTGAACCCTGCACTTGGAACAAATCACATAAGTTTTTCTGCCCTCAACGAAGGAGAGACTCTTCGTATGCCCGTTGAGAACAAAAGAAGAGCCCGGTACCCTAAGTGAGATGAAAGAACGATTCACAAATACTTATTGTAACGGATCCGGTGCGACTTCCAACTTTCTTGAAAAGACGACACAGTTCTTGATTAAAAATACAGGAAATTTATTTACACTATGCGCAGGAAAGATCGTCAACAACTGCTAAATTAATCATCAGCAATTAAGCAAATATCACACCACACCGTAAACTCAACGGTTACGCACGTATCTACTTCTAAATACGAAAAACAACACAGCGAAATGCCTCGCAATAAACAGGGCTAATACACTCTCAGTACAAATTCTCAATCGAAACTAAACTCTTTATCATGCATAACGGCTCTTTATACAAACCGAAAGAGATCTCTCAACTATTCCAGAAAATGCTACACCGTTCTACAGTTTCTTATTTCTTTCCATTCACAAATTTTATCAATGAAAAACAGGGGACCGTATACTTCAGCCGAATGTATAGGGACTGTATATTCATTACGGGAAACTAATTACAGGTTACGTTACTACAATAACTACTGTTTACAGAATTTGCAATATTATTACTGTATAATCAATTGTTGTTGTCTTGTGCCAGCTCAGCTGGCAATTGGGTTGCGCTGCTTCACTTTCCAACTGTTCCGTCATTTGGTGTGAAGTCCGACTTCCACAACACCCACATGCCATAAGAACCCGTTTATAGGGTAGGCAACCATTCACACAAAGAAAGAAGAGAAGAGAGAAAGTACATCCATGCCCGAGCCGGGATTCGAACCCGGAACTGCCTCATCGCAGTTAGACTTTTCTGACCACTAGACAAGGCAGGCGGCATAAAATAAATTAAAAGGTGTAAACGTACGACTTTATATTTGCTTTGTTTTACGCATACATTTTATATTCTGAGAATACTAGTACGAGTCTTATAGGACTTACCTGTTCTTTCAGCTGAAAATAAAGAGACTTCTTCCGAAGACTCCAAACTTCAGCTTCAGCAAAAGGAGCCGTTAGGTTCCAAGTCCGGCAGGATTAAACCACCACATCTAGTTAAAGAAGAGAAAAATAATTTGATTTCCAAAGCAATAAAATTGTCGATTTTTACTTCCTTTTACAAAAAAGGAAGTATTGTTTTCGCGAAAAAAATTTCACTCAAAAATCGACCTTAATTTCCATTTTGCTCACCCCCGAATGAATGTTGAGTTTTTTTTTCGACTCGACCACACGTGGATAAGTGCCTAAGAACGTATAAACACGCGAAATACTCATTTTTACGATTCCCGAGTTAATTACAACAAGTTTTCTCGTGACGTCAGTATGTATGTATGTATGTGCGTATGTATGTCGCATTACTCAAGAACGGTATATCGTAGAAGTTTGAAATTTGTTACGTAGACTCCTTAAATTTCGAAAAGGATGGATCAGGATGATCCAAAAGTCAGTAGGCTTTTTTAAAACCTTGTAATTATTGAACTATTTACAGCAAAACTATGCGGTTTGCACAAAAATACTCAGAAACACTGGAGACGTTTTGTTTATAATCGAAAAAAAATGTATACTAGTTACATTTTGGATCGAAAGGTTGAACTGGAGTAGAAATAATGGAATAATTTATATAATACAAATCATTTTCTTTATTACTAATAATAAAGCTCAAAGTCTCTCGGTCTGGATCTCTGTGACGCGCATAGCGCCTAGACTGTTCGACCAATTTTCATGAAATTTGGCACAAAATTAGTTTGTAGCATGGGGGTGCGCCCCTCGGGGCGATTTTTCGAAAATTTTTCGATTTTGTTCTTTTTCTACTCCAAATTTAAGAACATTTTATCGAGCAAATTATCATAACATGGACGAGTAAATTATCATAACGTAGACGAGCAAATTATCATAACGTAGACGAGCAAATTACCGTAACATGGGCGAGCAAATGAACGTAGCAAATTGGCGGGAAATTCATCACCCATTATTTGTAAATATACAGGCGAACCAAATGACCTTTTAATTTTCTACTACGAGCTAAGCCGTGCGGGTACCATTTGTTATCAATAAAAGTGTTTCAATATCAGAGCTATTTAATGTGTTTTTCATCATTGAGAATTACAGCCTCAGCCGATCCCCATGCAGACTTAAAAGGAATTTCAGAGGGCATAACTAACACATGGTGGGATATAACTTCTTTTACATGGGTCCGAGAAGTAGGTAGATCTAGATCTCTATACATTTTAAATGGCTACACAGGTAGAAGTCATGATGTGTAAGATTTGGAGACCTTGAGAACCATTCATGCGGATTTTTCATTTTTGTAAAATTTTTACTAATAAAGATTCATCTCGCAAAGATAGCATGTCTAAATGCAGAAGTTAAAGGCATAACGTGTTACTGAATTTTTTTTTAAATTAAGTTTCTTGAATCTTAAAATCGCTTGTGCAAAAGCGTTTCTAAAAGCAACATCAAAACAACATCCTGAGAGTCTGGTACATACTATGCAAATGATTCATTTGCTTCTTTCCCGCGTGATAGGATTGTAAGCCGCCTTTGAGTCAAAAATGTAACCAATACAAAATACTTTTTTCATTATAAACGAAAATCCTCCAAGTTGCTGAGCATTAATGTTCAAATTGCACCGTTTTATCGTTATTAGTCCAAAATTTATAAGGTTTTGAAAAGTCTTCTGATTATTGTATCACCCTGCACATAATCTTTTTGTAAAATCCATAAAACATTTTTAAAGATCAATTTCAACCATCAAAAACCAAAAACTGATTCTAAATTGTTTAGAAGAAATTGGTTATGCTTTAAATATTTGCTTACATAAAAATCAGCTTTAGGACACATTACCTTATACTTGATTTGAAAAATGAAAATTTTCTAGTTATTGTACTTAAATAGCTGTTTTATTACCATATATCACCAATACCCAGTGGTGTAGTTGAAACAACTACAACTCTGTAAATAAAGAATAAATACCTTTGTGCTGAAAAATTAAAATGTCAGTAATCCAACGTTATTAAGCACAAAACTTGCAAATGATTGCAGACACGTGTTTCGGTGTTACAAGGAACACCTTTTTCAATGCAAAGAAGTGTGAGCTTTTGGATGAAAAGTCATCCGAGAAAAGCTAAGCTTTTCTCGGATGACTTTTCATCCAAAAGCTCACACTTCTTTGCATTGAAAAAGGTGTTCCTTGTAACACCGAAACACGTGTCTGCAATCATTTGCAAGTTTTGTGCTTAATAACGTTGGATTACTGACATTTTAACTACAACTCTGGTTAATATTTGATTACTTCCTTTTGGATTTGGGAGATTCACCAAAAGAAAACGTGTTTGAAATCAATTTACATCACATTTGCATTATTTTTACCATTAAAAAAAATAAATAAATTAATTAATTAATCAATTTGAATTTTGACCTCTTGAATTCAAATTATGTTTCTCGCAATCACGAGTGTGTGTGTGTGTGTGTGTGTGTGTGTGTGTGTGTAGGCGTGTGTGTTTATGTGTGCGTGGGCGCTTTGTGTGTAGGGGTGTATGTGTATGTAGGCATGTGTGTTTGTGTCTGTGTGCAGGTATGAGTGTTTGTGTGTGGTGGGGAATGTGTATGTGTGTCAATGGATATGTTTGTTTCTGTGTGCAGGCAGAAGTGTGATGAGTGTGTGGGTAGTTGTGTATAGGTGTGTATGTAGGTGTCTGTATGTATATGCGTGTGTGTATGTATGTGTTTGCGTGTGTGTATGTGTTTGCGTGTGTGTATGTGTTTGTGCGTGTGTATGTGTTTGTGTATGTCTGTGTAGGTGTGTGTGTATGTGTCTGTATGTATACGTGTGTGTGTGTGTGTTTGTGTGTGTAGGTGTATGTATTTGTGTGTGCGCGTGTGTGTGTGTGTGTGTTTGTGTGTGTAGGTGTATGTATTTGTGTGTGCGCGTGTGTGTGTGTGTATGTGTTTGTGTGTGTAGGTGTATGTATTTGTGTGTGCGCGTGTGTGTAGTTGTGTATGTATGCGCGTGTGTGTAGCATATGGATGCAACCTGGAGACGGTTTTCGCTATAGGAGTAGAATCGTGAGGAGACGGTCGACGGTGATGCTGCAGAGGGTGCTGGCAAAATAATAAAATGATAGCACATCAAAACAGTCAGGTGAGAACAATAAGCAATCGTGATTGCTCAAAAAAAAAATTCAGTGGCCGGCGCAACATTTTCTCTCCCATGCATTCATACAAACCGTTGTTATAATTCAATTTTGTGTAAGTATGCTTTATTTTTTTTTCAGATGACTAACGAGCATAAAGGGGGGGGGGTCGTCCCCCGCTAAAATATCTGTCCCGGGCACCATGTTCTCAAGATCATGTCTGGGATTAGACGACTGTTTGTTCAATCCACTTCATCTCTCTTAGGCAAACAACTATGCCGTTTTGCTTTTAGTATTTCTGCAGTACTCTGTTCAAAATATGAGTTTTAATGAAAATAAATTACCTTGCTATTGACATTATAAAGTAGTGTCTATTAATATTAGCTGGCGGAAGCGCTGTGACGTAATCGGAAGCGGCAGTGAGACGGAACAAGTGACGTAGTTCACGGAAACAAACAAGATGAAAATTTCTCATTATAATAGCGAGAAGATTTTTTGATTTGATGGGTTTAACTGTACCGAGACAGGATCAAAGGGTTACGGTTATCATAGGATATCGCATTCAAGTATCTACCACTATTTTGTGGTTCACCGCGGTTGGATGGGGGGGCCTAAAGACAGTTCTGTTTTTTTTTTTTTTTTGAGCAATCACGATTGCTTATTGTTCTCACTTGACTGTTTTTGGCGTCCTATCATTTAATTTTCCCACCGCCACCCTCCGCACCATCACCGTCGACCGGGTCCTCACGATGCTGCTCCTATAGCGAAAGCCGTCTCCAGGTTGCATACATGTCCTACACACACGCGCATACACACTCAACTACACACACACATACATACACATACACATACACACACATACACCTACACACACACACACAAACACTTATACACACGCATACATACAGACACCTACACATACGCAAAAACATGCACATTCATGCCTGCACACAAACACAAACATATATGCCTACACACATACACATACCCCCTTTCCACACACACATTCATACACACAACTACCCACACACTTATGCCAGCACACAGACACAAACACACATGCCTACACACACATGCCTACACCCACATACACATACCCCCTACATACAGACACAAATACCCCCCACACACAAACACGCCTACACACACACACACTCGTGATTGTGAAAAACGTAATTTGAATTCAAGATGTCAAAATTCAAATTAATTTTTTTAATTTTTTTTTTTTTAAATTTAGACCAGAAGCCGAGCAATGCAGCACCTCCAGAGGTATTGATTTCTGTGCAGGACTTTGTGACCACGACATATTTAAATTGCCCCAGTCACTATCAACGGACACGGTTGACACGGAGGACCTTCTACCGGCTTGCATCGAACCCAGGACTCGTCGGATTGATGTCAGCCCCAAGATGCGAAATTTATTTTACGTTTCATCACTCCAGTCCCTCTTCCAGGAGTTGTTAAGGCAAAGAAGATTAGAAACTGCGTCTCTTTGAATGACATTTTTTGCAGGCTTGAAACATTTGGAATTTTACTGTTTTGTTCCCAAACTTATTTTAAACATCCATATCTTAAAGAAAATTGAATGTTGGTTTTGTCTGACCAAATAAATAAGAATAAGCTTTCTTTTCTCAAATATTCCATGTCAGTGGAAGCTTTATCTAAAACACAAGCAACTGTTTAAAAAACACAAATCTCTGTCTGCCAAACCAGTGCAAACAAAAATGCCAAGTGAAGGAGTAAGCTGTAAATGTTGCAAATGTTGGCGAAAAAATAGCAACCATCTTTGTTTACTTCTAGTATCAATTTTCGTGAGATCGAGTATTGTGAGGCTCTGAGAAGTTGAGCTCCAACTCTGACAATGTTTACCTCTGTTTCGGTATATAGGGAGGGGTAATGGGGTGGTTTCCTTCAGTCAAAAGTACTTCTTTTAGTCATTAAAATGGATAGAATGAGCAAATAAATAAATAAATAAATAAATAAATAAATTAATAAATAAAAAAATAAAAAAATAACATGGACCCAGAAAATACTTTCATTTTCCCAACAGTTTTTTTTTAAATAAATTTTTTAAAATGTCCGATTTTTCAAACAAGGCGTGGTCTTGATGACGTCACAAATGATGCACTTTGCCGCATCTTTCTACCACGTTTCCACGTTATGATAATCAAGCAGCGAATTAAATATTGCGCTCTGCCCTTGCTATCAACCCTATCGTTGCCAATACACGTGAGTAAAGAAGCGAATAAAATATTTTGCGCTGTGAATGGCAACACTGAATGGCATTTCATCGACTGTGATGTCATCGGTAGAAGCCGTGAACAATGAAAGCCCTTCGATTTAAGTAATTTTTTTTTAAATATTAAACGTAAACAAATTTGTCAAAAAATGGTCAGATCCGATGTTTTTAAGCATGCTCTTTCAGAAAAGAATAATTTTAAAATTTTGGAAGCGACCCCATTGGTGCTAAGTTGAGTTGAGAAACTTTCTTAGTAGTTTTTCAAAAATATTACAACTAAAATCCGAGCCCCAATAGCACGTCTATTTTTCACTAAACTCCCCAAAACAGGTAAACATAGTCAAGGTCACAGCTCAACTAACCAGAGCTGCACTATACAGGAAAGGAGCTCTCCTTCGAAAAATTTAAGGAATTAAGCTGTTTTGTGTCACCTGAAGTTTGATATGGGGTTGTTTCCTTCAGTCAAAAGTACTACTTTTACTCATGAAATTGATAGAATAAGTAAAAAAAAAACATTAAACGAGAAAAAAACTTTCATTTCCCAACGCTTAATTTTTAATTCATTTTTTAAAATGTCCGATTTTGGAAACAAGGCGTTGTCTTTATGACGTCACAAATGATGTACTTTGGCGCATCTGTCTACCGCGCTTCCACATTATGATCATCAAGAAGATAATTAAATATTGCGCTCTACGCTTGTTATCAACCATATCGTTGCCAGTACACGTGAGTAAAGATGTGAATTAAATATTATTCTCTGTCAAAAAATGGGTTCAATCATCATTTGTGATGTCTTCGTCGGAAGCGTAAACAATAAAAGTTTACCGATTAAATAATTTTTTAAAAATATAATTATTTTAAAAATGGTCAGATCATGCGTTTTTGTGAGCATGGTTTTTCAGAAAAAACTTCTTTTAAAATTTCGGATGCCAATTTTGCATTGGTAGAGTTTATAGGGGTACCATGGTACAAGGCGACCTATGCATGCATACCTATATGTTTCTCATCTTTACTAATAATAAAGCTGAAAGTCTCTCTGTCCGGATTTCTCTCTGGATTTCTGTCAGGATCTCTGTGACGCGCATAGCGCCTAGACCGTTCGGCCGATTTTCATGAAATTTGGCACAAAGTTAGTTTGTAGCATGGGGGTGTGCACCTCGAAGCGATTTTTCGAAAATTCGATGTGGTTCTTTTTCTATTCCAATTTTAAGAACAAAATTATCATAAGATGGACAAGTAAAATTACGAAATTATCATAACGTGGAACCGTAACATGAGCACAAGCCAACTGGCGAGAAAATTCACCATACATTATTTGTAAATATACAGGCGAACCAAAAGACCTTTTAATTTTTCTATTACGGGCAAAGCCGTGCGGGTACCACTAGTATTCTATAAAACTGCTTCACCTGAAAGCTCAACAACATCTCAGGAACATAGAACGAAATCAAGGATCCACAAACAACCCTTGATTTCTCAAAAGAACAAAACGCATCTTTTTATAAGTGTTTAACAGCTCAAGTACAAAACTTTGCTTTTTGATAGCATAAATACTAATTTCTAGAAATTTCGTACTAGAAACTTATTAATTTTTGACATTTTAATCTCAGATAAATTTTTGTCAAGTTTCTAATTTAAGTGTATATTCCTTGACATCTTACGCAATGCTGCGAGGTGATCAGAAGATGTAACTCAAAATAATTTTGGCTTATCCACAGCTGTAATGTATCAAAATGTTCTATTCTATTCTATTCAAGAGTCACAACTGACTACAACTGTATTTATGTCGAGGACTGCATACAAAGTGCCTTGCCTCCATTATTTTATATACCGATAGATGGCAGCACCATCACCGGATCGAACAGTTAATGAGAATTTAGAACTAGTGCAAGAGCTAATAGCTACCTGGTACTAGCACCCCCAGAGGTATCGTTTCACTTGGAGGACATTGAGACCACGAGCATATTTAACGTCGCCCAGTCCCCTTTAATGACGACGGTGGGTCTTCGACCAGCGGGGATCGAACCCGAGCCCCTCCGGCCCCGAGTCCAATGCCCTACCGATCAGGCTACCACGGCCTTTATCAAAATGTTTTCAGTTGTTTTGCCTTTACACCAGCCACGTGCATGGGCGCCCATATGCAAAGTTGCAAGGGGGGGGGGGGCGGGGGCTCAAATATTTTTCCCGTGGTTTAGCTGGATATTTTCCCCGTGGAAACTGATTTCAGGACAGGTTAGAGTCATTAAAATTTGACATTTTTAATAACTTGTTCATTAATGGCTGGAGAAGAAATGTTTTTACATTTTTGCAAAGAAAAAAGTACTAAAAGCAAGGAAGTTCTAATTTCAAAGGGGGGGGGGGGCTCAAGCCCCCCTATATGGGCGCACTTGGCCACGTGTACAGTGAAACCTGTGTAAAGTTGACCACTTACGGTGCCCTACTTTAGTGGTCAACTTAAACAGGTGGTCAACGTGTAAAGGTTGAATTATATGATGTAGATCTAATTATATGCCTGAAAAAAGCGGTCAACTTAGACAGGTGGTGAACTTACAAGGGTGGTCAACTTTACAGGTTTTACTGTAATATGATATCAGAGAAACATCGACGGCTTGTTAGTTCTATTTCAAGTCAAGGAACAATGGAATTACGGAGTGAGACGGTTCAAATGACAAAACAAACAAATGCGTGCAAACTGCTAACTTAGCAGTCTAGGGACTCTTCCCCAACCATTTCTGGAAATTGATATTTTAAGAACGTAGTTTTGGGACATCTTAGGTCACGTCAAGTCTGTGCATTGAACCGTCGGGTTAAATTCTTAGAGGAGATATCTAATAGAGAAAACACAGGGCTTAGAGCAGGGCCCTTAGAGCAGGAATTAGTAAATGGAGGGAGCCAGTGCTGCCGTGTGCAGGTAAAGGGCAGTGACTACAAATTTTTCATTTTTTTGCATTTTTGTCATCTACTGTAAGATATCTTTATTGTACAAGTTCGCTTATTTGGTTTCCGCTGAAAAAAAGGCGCGAAAAAGACGTCTAATTCCAACATTTCCCTATTGTTTGCATTGAATCCGAAACGCGTTTCTTCAAATACCTCGAAAACTCATTTCTGCAGATACTGCCGTTTACCTGCACAGGGCAGAGTGGCGCAGCAAAGGAGGGGGGTTGAGGGTGAAAACACTCCCCCCGAGCCATTGGTTTTAACTCAAATGCAAATTCTAATGCAGTAGTTTTTGCATATGAAAGGGCTGTTTTGATCAAAGAACCCCTGCACAAGGTATTTTTGATCAGAAAATCCCCTTCAGAAGGTATTTTTCATCAAAATCCCCCCCCCCCCGCAGAAGGTATTTCTGGCTGCGCTAGTGGAGGGAGCTAGTCCAGTCATTGGCTAAGCAAAAAGCTTGGGCAAAGAGCTCAAATCACGTGACTCAACAACGACGAATGGTTGACACGTTTTGCATGACACTAGCGAAAGAAGCCTGATTTTTTCCAATGCTTTTCTATAAAATCTATCACGTGTGACTTGGGGGTCTTTCCTTCACGAATGCAAGTCTTCACTCCCTCCTCATTTTATCTCTTCTCCATGGCTTCTCCCCAATCGTCAATATAAAACGGGTTTTGGTGTTACTGTCGCATCGAATAAAATGCTAATAATCTCCTTTTCTTTGGCGAGAAATGTTTTGAATAGCTCAAGTTTACATCTTATATAATTAAAAACTGAGCGTATGTATCTATGTATGTCCAAGCTTCTTCTCCCGAACGACAGTGAACTGACCATCGAACCAGGTATCGATGGATTCGTAGTCTTCCCGTCTTCATGTTTGGCTATTCAACATAATTCTCCGATAATAATTAGCGGAGATATCAATTAAAAACTATTAATTATAACACTTAGATTTCGACATAAAATCTCTATTTTTCGAAGGTTTTCCTCCATTCAAATTATTATTCAGTGCTTCATCTCAACTTTCCGTAACAATGGTTTTATTAAAATTTGTAGTTTGTAGCGTGAAGAAAATCGTTAAATGAAAGATCTGTTGCCTTTTTTTTTTCTCTCGAATATAAACAATTAAAATTTTGGTTTTTGTTTTGAGGCTTTTCCTGCAATCGGGGGATTTAAAATGTTTACTTTTTGGTTATTTTCCCGCAATCTGCCGCAAAATTTTAACGATTTTTTTTTTTTTTGTTCAAGCCTGATATTTGAACATCGCGTCACTAGACATAACTGTTATTTTCGAGGTGCACCGTGCAGAGCCGGGCGCCGCAGCTAGTAATGAAACTAAAGATCGCTAAAGAACTATCACGCCAAGAGGTGTACGAAGACCTCTGTCACGTGACAATGAAGAAAATGACTGGTATTGGCAGAGCTCTCTCTCTCTTCCCGTGACTCTAAAAGAGAACTGTCTCTCGACTGGAAAATACTTCCTCCGATGTTTCGCTACACCTAGGGAAATAGGAGTGTAGAAATACCGATGCTTCATTGAAAATATGTCAATACGGGGAAAAGGAAACGGAAAAATATCTGATAACAACAATAAAATGAAACTGACTTGCACACGAGATCGCGCGATTCTCTTTTCTGCTCTAATGTATATACATAAATGGCTACTTCTGTATGTGTGCATGTCCGGGATAAACTTCAAAACTACTGGACTGATTTTAACCATTTTTTCACCATAGATTGCTATATTATCAGGGAGCAAAACAGTAAGTTTCCTGCAATTTCCTCATTAAATGATTCGCAACCCCAGAGTTCGAATACGCTACCTTGCGAAGATTAACAATGCTAAAGAAAAAGGTAAAACA
>NC_072737.1:5985262-6036939 GCF_026930045.1 Uloborus diversus
AGTTTTTTTTTTTTTTTCTTGAGCAATCACGATTGCTTATTGCTTTCATTTGACCGTTCTTGGCGTTTGGTTCCTTTTTCAGCTTGGACCAGGGACCATCGGCCTCTGCAGGCGCGGCTCCGAGTACTGCCTCATGGAATCCGTTTCTCCTGGTCGATGGCGTCCATGTCCTACACACATGTGCGCTCATACACATACACACATGCACACACACACATATACACATACACACAAGCCTTTACACTCATACACATACGCCTACGTACATACACACAGGTCTACGCACACACACAAGCCTACGCATGCACACACGCGCGCCTGCACACATACACACACTCAAACACATACATACACACACATACATACAGACACCTACACATACACACACACCTACACACAACTACCACACACACTCATGCCTGCACACAGACACAAACACACATGCCTATACACATACACATACCCCTACACACAAACACACATACCCCCCACACACACAAACACACATGCCTATACACATACACATGCCCCCTACACACAAACACACATACCCCCCACACACACAAACACACACGCCTACATACACACACACACTCGTGATTGCGAAAAACATAATTTGAATTCAAGATGTCGAAATTCAAATTAATTTTATTTATTTATTTATTTTTTTTCGCATTAGGGGGCCATTCATTAATTACGTAAGGGTCCCCAGGGGGAGAGGGGGTTGGTAAAATCTCTACATGCCCTTACTTGGGGGGGGGGGGGGGGGTCAGACCCATTCTTACGTAATATTTTCCAAGTCGATATTTTATATTAGATATCGCGCGGTCAATTAGTTTGGCTGGAATCATATTTCATTTGCTTCTGGAAGGTAAAAAACGTATTAAGATGAGCTGTTTTTTTACTTGTTTTTCAGAGAATGAATAGTGTAAAATATAACAAAAGAATCTCACTGTGTATGGCACGCCTTATTTTTAATTGGTATCACATCATATACAAAAAGTATTTGTCGAAAAATAATTCAGTAAGTAGATTCCTTGTAGTAAATATTTCTTTACACAAAAAGGTTTTTAAAAAAAATTCAATTCTAGTGAATTTAATAGCGATTCCAGCGATTAAGATTTGTTATTTTATTATTTTGAAAAACGAAATGGAATCTCACGTAAGATGGAGGGCGGGGGGAGGTTGGAAAATCTTACTCATCCTTACATGGGGTAGGGGGGGTCAAAAATTGCTAAAATCATACTTACGTAATTCATGAATGGCCCCTTGTTTGACAAGGTTGACATGGCCTCTCGTCAGCCCTGCCAATGAATAAATTTCCCTCTGTCCCTGAAATGAATTAGCGGTGCGACGGTGTATACGGAGTACATATAAGGGAGCAAAGTAGATAATAAGGGGGTAGAGGGGGGGGGGGGTCAAAAATTGCAAAAATCATCCTTACGTAATTCATGAATGGCCCCTTATTATCTACTTTGTTCCGATTCCAAGCCAGGACTCCCTCAAGACCCGGGCCCCTAGTTTTTGACAAGGTTGACATGGCCTCTCGTCAGCCCTGCCAATGAATAAATTTCCCTCTGTCCCTGGAATGAATTAGCGGTGCAACGGTGTATACGGAGTACATATAAGGGAGCAAAGTAAATAATAAGGGGGTAGAGGGGGGGGGGTCAAAAATTGCTACAATCATCCTTACGTAATTTATGAATGGCCCCTTATTATCTACTTTGCTCCCTTATATGTACTCTGTATACCTCGTCGCACCACTTATTCATTTCAGGGACAGTGGGAAATTTATTCATTGGCAGGGCTGACGAGAGGTCATGTCAACCTTGTCAAAAACAAGGAGTCCGGGTCTTGTAGGAGTCCTGGCTTGGAATCGGAGTAGAAATAAATTTTATGGGGGAGAGGCAGCCTAGGCTCTTGGCGGCATTGAGAAGGAATACTAATGGAGGGAGCCATAGCAAATGCAGGGTTCGTACGCCCTTGAAAAACCTTGAAAAGTGCTTGAAAAAAAAAAGTTCATTTTCAAGTGCTTGAATACCTTGAAAAAGTTTTAAAACCTTGAAAAAGTTTCTTAGTGCTTAAATTCTCTCAAAAATCAACGAATTGTGCTTAGAAGTTTTAAAAAAGTATTTCACCAATGCAATTTTCTGAACATGTGTTCAGTATGCAACATCGCGAAAAATTGCTTCCGTGTTTGGGATTTCAATCCTTTTGCATCTTGTAAATATTTTGATGTTTTTTACAACCGAAAGATATTTTGACATATGGTACCTTAGATTAGTTTATTTGTTGTTTGATTTCATTAATTAACAAAGAAATTAATTTGGAAACCATGACAACATTGAACTTACTCGGGTTTCGCGGAAAATTGCTCTTGTGTTTGAAATTTCAATCTTTTTGCATCCTGCAAATATTTAAATATTTTGGCTAATCAAATGTTAGTTTTGCATATGCTACCTTAGATTAGCATATTTTTTGTTTAATTTTAATAAAAAAACAAATAAATTTATTTCATGGGAAACATGCCACGTCGAACGAACTCAGACTTTGTGAAAAATTGCTTCTCGTGTTTGAAATTTCAATCTTTTTGCATCTTGCAAATATTTAAATATATTCACTAATCAGATGTTATTTTCATATTTGCTACCGTAGATTAGCATATTTTATGTTTAATTTCAGTAAAATATAAGTTTATTTTATGGGAAACATGACAACATTAAACTTAATTCGCGAAAATTTGCTTCCCTTGTTTGAGATTTCAATCCGTTTGCATTTTGTAAATATTTTTATATTTTTGGCAATTAGTAGTTATTTTGACACTGCTACATCAGATCAGCTTATTTTATTTTTTTATTTTAATAACTAAAGAGTTAAAGAATTTATTACCTTGATCTTGTTTAATTATTTGCTTATTTATTTTTGCAATTTTGAATGATTATCTTTACCTAATTTTTGGTCATAACAGATTTTAAAAAAAAAAATTTAAATTTCAGCAGTTGAGCACCTAACAAATTAACTTAAAGTTTGTATTTTAAACATAAAGTTGATTTATATAATTTTATTAATAAGTACATCATTTTTTTTATGTCTGCTAAAATAAATAAGGTGTATAACAGGGGTGGTTGTGTTATGATTATTCACTTGAAATCCAGTAGTGTTCGTTTTTATGCTTTTATCTCCAATTTTCTCCTTTTCCTCAAATGTTCAAAATTACTACTTTATTAAGGTTTTGGGTACTTGGAGCTTACTGAAAGAGGCTTTAATCAGCAAAGGGGTAGATAGCTTAAGGAGGGTTATTCATCTTCATTTGGATCTAATAAATTGACCAGTACCAGCCTAGCAACGAGGTACGGGGAGATATTCCGTATCTCACGGTGAGCAAGACCCATACATCAAGGGGTAAACTCCCAGCTGGGCTTACGCCCAGCACGGGGACCTTCCCCGGCGCAATAAGCATCAAGTACGTCCGTAGCATAATACGACTATCGACCGCCGCACCCAGCCGTGCGGGGGGCCCGCTACGCGGACCCCCCGTGCGGTGGAACCTAAGGCCTACGGCTAAGAGGTGGGGTGTGTGCGGAGAAAAGTACCAGCCTAGCTAGGCCCAGTGCCTGTTGCTGGTTATCAACAGGCACTGGGCATGGTATTTCTATGCAGAATATTTTGACTTAATAAACTATTTTATGAATTGTATGCATAGCAAAAGCTATTGTTGTACATATGTATATTCAAGTAATAGGGGTCTTAGTTTTAAAAATTATTCCCCCCCCCCCTTGCCCCATTTTGCTCTTTGAAACTTTCAGGTAATTTTTTTATGAACTCACAAATCACAATTACACCTGAATATTATTGCCTTTCTAAATTTAAATTCTAATTTCAACAATAACCCATTTTTTCCCAAAATAAAACTACTTTTATCATAATATATGTCAACTTCTTGTGAATCTTTTCAATTTCGAAATATGGCTCTATAAATCTGAACTTGCACATTTATTGTCTATTGCAAGTTAATCAATGAAAGCTGAATAGGCTCAAGTTTGCATTCAGATTATTTATCACTGCTTAAGCTGCTTTTGTATATTTTGAGGTGTAGAGACTGTACTGTGGACTTTCATAAACTTTTCTTACTTCCTATTTTTTAAATTTACTCGAGGACAGTTGAAATGCCTTATTGGCTGAACAGCTAATAAATACATACGAATAATTGATTTGCATACTTATAAATGATTTGCAAACCTAATATTTTTAGAACTTAATAGTGCAAACTGAAATAACTTTCTGGGTAGTGTTTTGTCCTAACCGCCCTTATATTGTAATAAACCACTGTATAGATATTGGAAATAAATGTTGAAACCGGGGGGGGGGGGGGAGTGACTTCAAAAACTCCTCTCTGGCAATGCCATTGAACTTGGGTATTTTAGTTTCTTCCCATAAAAGTTAAAAGCACTTATGAAAAAAATTTTTTTAAGTATTAATTTGCTGATTCTAGAAAATATACAAACCTCTGACTGCTGCAACCTTTGAAAAACCTCAAAATTAAACCTCTTGGTATCTGCTTCTCTTTATGACCAAACTTTTCAAACATTTTCAGAAAAACTTTCAACGCAGTAGATTTTTCACCAAAGTGTCTCTCGTTGTAGAAAAAGCAATTTTGTTTTCCTTTACTTTTTTGTATTATTGCCTTATTTCTATGTGTTTGTAGTAAATGAAATCTGCATACAATATTTTTAGTACAAATTTATGATATTGCCTTGAAAACAAAATTTTTTACCTTGAAAAGTACTTGAAAAGTGCTTGAATTTTTTTCTGCCTAAAGGGTATGAACCCTGAAATGTCTCAGTGAAATAAGCTTGGGACCCAACTCCTTTACCGCATAATAATAAATAAATAAATAACGGATACAAATACAGGCCTATCATTCAAACTCCCTCTCCCCATTTCTTTCTGGATTTTAAAATATAATGTAATTGCATTTTTCATGTATTTTGATGTTCATTCCCAGAAATGACGCGAATGTACAAATAGTTTAAAGTGTTCTGTTATTGCCTGAAAATTTATGGATTCATATGTATTGTAATCAATGTTTTGAAATGATTTCATACGCAGGCATACTAGTATTTAAATTGAAGCATAAAAGTAGCAAATCTTTATTCTTGCGCATCTGCTGTTCACAGGAGCTTGGCGAGAAGATACTCGCCAACAAAACAAATGTACACAAAATGCTTAAGAGCCGTTAAAATAATTACTAGTTAAGTGAAAAGTGTGTTTATGGAACTAAAATGTTATTTGCACTCAAGATATACAATGTTTTACAACTTTTATAGGTAAAATAAGTACAAAAATTTAAAAATTATAGGCAACTGTGGAATATGTACTCGTTGAATGCATATAAATGTTATTTTTTCTTTATTTAGAATTAAGAAACATTCGTACATGCTAGGGAAAAGTTACTGGACCTCCTGGTGTGGCTTTTTCCTCACAGTTCACAATGCTAGAATAATGCACTATTACTATAAATCTAATTTTCCCCTTCTACAGTTAAAGGTTGTTATCATGCATTGCTTCAGCTAATGAAATCTTCTTCAGCGGTTACGGTCAACTCGAAATTGCTCCCCAGGTCACATGGTACTGTTGCCGTATCGGGATAGTAGGGTTGCACTCTCTCCATCTATTCCTTCTCAATGCTTGGCGGGCTGTGTTCATTGGACTCCTTGTACAACAAATGTGGGAATGCGGGGGTAGAGAGAAATTGATTTATTGAGCTCATTTTTTCCTCTATTAAGTAATGGCTGATTTAAATAAGGATTGGCTTCGGGGATGGGAGGGAATATTCATTAATACGGCACAGGCTTCTAAGAGTGAAAAAAAGGGGGGGGGGATATTTTTGTGGTTGAGGGGAATTACTGGTTATGGTGTATTTTTAAGGGATGATAAACAGTCATGTTTCAATAGCTTTTGAAAGATTCCTCTCGGTATGTTTATTTGTGAGTACACTTTTGGAGAAACTCTAACTCAAAGAATAAATCAAGCAATAGAACGAAGCTTAGTATACAGATCGACGTTGATAGTAACAGGTGCTAATTAGTTTAGTCAATTTTTTTGTTTTACTTTACTTTTTTACCTTAAAATACTGTCTCGTATTATAAAATATTGTTATTAGCTAGAATACGGGATACAAGCTGTCCCGCACAGAAGTTCCACGGGACAATTTTTCAAAATACGGGACTGTCCCTTGAAATCCGAGACGTCTGGCAACCCTGATTCATTCATCGGGCTCCTTGCCTTGTGCAACAAATAAGTGAAAAAAGAATAAAAAAAATTTCTGCTATAAATTATTTTCAACACAAAATTTTATGCTTTCCCATGCACTTTACAATATCTGCATTTGCATGTTTTACAATTTCCCTGTGACTGAAAACAAATCTTTGAGGTATGAATCTTAGTTCAATATTTGTTCTTTTATTTACGAATTAAAGAAAAACGTGAATATTTTTTTATTTACAATATCGAAACGGACGCACGTTTCAACTAATAAATTTTTTTAAAAAACATATTAACAATCACGTAAGTCACCAGTGACTTGACCCTGAACTTTTCATTACAGATCAGGCTGCTTCAATCCAGTAGCTCAGGCAGAAATTACCATCTCGATGGTTTTTTAGCCAAACGATGTATGTGATCTATCATATTAGGATTGGCAATATGTGTTAAAACCACAGGTTCTGGGAAGGGTTGTAACCACAAAGCCTCCTCCTTGGCTGCACTACTGCTTCAGTCATCGGTGACTGATATTAATTTTTACTTAGGCTGCGGGTTTCATCGGTGATGGACAGCATAAAATGCGATGTCAAACTAAAAAAGTAATACATGAAATACACCACCAGCTCAGTCAATTCCAGCCGAGGACTGCAGTTTCGTGCTTATTAGCACTCATCAGCTCGGCATAGGAAAGTGACTGAGCTGGAGATGGAAAACCTCTTAAGGAAGCCAAGAGTGCCAAACAAACTGGTAGCTAGTATAGAATTAGCGCAGACCAGCGTAATTGTTGAATCGAACCATTGCTTTGGTCACTCGTCTGGTCTACGCTGATTCTATATTAGCTACCAGTTTGTTAGGCACTCTTGGCTTCCTTAAGAGGTTTTCAATCTCCAGTTCAGTCACTTTCCTATGCCGGGCTGATGAGTGCTAATAAGCACGAAACTGCAGTCCTCGGCTGGAATTGACTGAGCTGGCGGTGTATTTCATGTATTTCTGCTTTAGCCCTGGTTATTGGGCGTCAATTTACTGAATATAAAAAAGTAATGTTAGCATTTTTTAGGATCGTATTATTAATATTGTACATTATTTATCAAGCACTTTAATGGATTCGTTTAAACCTGGTTTTTAAACAAATAATGTTCACAAAACAAACTTTTGCCTCCATGCATGGACCCACTTAATTCTTATAGGCCGTGGCAATCGTTGAAACTCATAGCAACAAAGAGGGTGCTACGAGGAACCCCTGTTTCCATTACGTTGTCATTGATTGGTGGATGCAAGGGTTTCGTTCAGCGCCTCTGCGGTCAAAATGGGCGACGTCCAATCGAAAATAAACAAACATTTGAAACATTGATATTGATTGGTGGATGCATGAACTGCATCGGTTTAACACAGAACAGTCTAATTGTTAGCTCACGTTAAGCGTCAGCGCCATCATGTCTTCGAACTCTACTGGTTTTTCCGGGAGGTATCTTCATTTTGAGCATTTCTCTCGATTGTGTATGTAAACGTAAAGAATTCGCATTAAGTTGTACTTTGATGGATAGTAAAAAGGTTCTATTTTCCCCCCTAAATAACAATGAAAAATGAGATACGATTACATGGAAAGGCTAATATCCAGTTTATAGGCGGAAGTTGACGTATCTATTACAGGGTTCCCACGGTCCTTAAAAGTCCTTAGAAACTCCTTATTTTTCATTTGCAAAAATAAGGGCCCTTAAAAGTACTTAGTTTTTGCTTAAGGTCCTTAAAACCATTTGAAAGTCCTTATTTTTCACTACTGCTGGCAACTTTCTAAACGTGGGCACTTTCTAAAGAAAAAATTCAAAAATGTCTATAATAGTTCGAGAACGAGGTTGTGTAAACGTAATTGCAGGTAATTTTTGAAGTTTACAGAATTAAGAGGAATGGTTTAGAGTCCTTAGGAATGTTTATACCCTTGGAATGTTTTGAAAGATACTGAAGTCGAAAAAAAGGCTGTCTTTAGTGATGTAAAAATATTGGAGAGAGGTCCTTTTTTTTTTTTGAAAAACTATAAAACTGGAGTCTTGAAAATGCTGAAGTAATAAAAGCTATGTTTTAGGCTATCTTTGGGTGAATTGGGGAGAGGGGGTTCTGAGGCTCTTTCCTGAAAAACTCTTGCAACTAAGTCTTAAAACTTTTAAGCTTTCTCTTGTCTTGAGTTGAGAGAATTCCAAGGTAAAGGGCAGAGTTCTTTGTAGAAAAAATTAAAATCAGGAGCCTTAAAGACTCAACTGTAGGCCATCTTTCATAAGTATAGAGGAGGGTTTCGAGGCTTGCCCCTCCGACAAATTTTTGCAGCTGGATTAAAACTTCTCAGCTGTCTTTAGGTCTAAGCTATCTTTCTATAACTTACAGGAGAGGGTATTTGGAGGTGGTCTCACAAAAATTTTTCGAATTTGTACTCTTAAAATTTTGGATGGTCTTTGGTAGTGTAAAAATAGGGCGGGTGCTCTGAAAAAAAATCTGAAACTGAACCATTAAAAACGCAAATTTAAGACATCTCGTGGTGAATTTATCACAAGGGTTTAGGGGGCTCTCTTTCAAAAAAATTTTGAATCTAGTATATTTAGAACTCTGCTTCAAGCTATCTTTGGTGATTCAAGGGTGAATCGTATGGTCTTCAAGGGTGAGCTTGGGCTCGCTCGTGTCCAAAAAATTTGAAGTCTTAAAACTTTTAGGTTGTCTTTAGTGATGTAAATATAGGAGGACTTAGAAGAAATTCTGAAACTGGAGTCTTAAAAACGCTAATTTAGGCCTTTTGTAAATGTAGGTGTAGATGTTTGGTGATTCTCTTCCAGCCTCCGGAAATGTTTCAGAATTGATGAGTTATCGGCCAAATTTGAAGCTACTGTCTTTCGTTAAATTAGTGGTAAGATTCTCCCCGAAAAATTTCCAAAGCTGACCTATATGTAAAGAACACCACTTTAGGAAATTTTTAAGTGACTTATGGGGCGAATATTAGGAGCCACTCTGCCAAAAATAGTTTTAGTATTGAAGTCTTAAAACTTTTAGGCTGTGTTTGGTGGGATAAAAGTAAGGCTCTTCTTTGAAAGTTTTTGACACTGGAGTGTTAAAAACGCAAATTTAGACAATTTTTTGTGAAGTTTGGAGGGTTCTCCCTCAAAAATTGTTCGTAACTGAAGTTTTAAAAACACTATTTTAGGCCATCTTTAGATGGCTCAAGGCTAAGGAGATTCAGGCGCTATTCTGTAATTTTTTTTAAATGGAAATCTTGAAAGTCCAACTTAAATCTATCTTTTGTGAAGTTCAAGGAAAGGGAACAGTGGGGGATGCTCTTCAAAAGTTTTTAAAAACTGAAGTTAAAAAACTAGTAGGCTCTCTTTGGAGATGTAGGGAGAGTATTAAAATAATTTTAAATGGAAGAAAACATTTGTTTTTTTAATGAAGTTTTTGCGTTTTTACTAAATAATGTTTCCTAACAATTCAGCAGTTTCAATACATTTTGTGTTATTTTTGCTCATTTTGCATGGAAAAAATTAGTGCCTGAAATAGTATTATTGGCTAGATGCATTCAAGTAACAAGGAGGAGTAGAAATATAACCTTATGAAAATGAAAAATTGGCTATAAGGGAAATCGGACCAATTTAGTTGGACAAGCAGAAATCAGGGAACATGATTTTGTTTCTCCTGTGGTCACCTTGTGTATATCAAGGGCTAAAATTCAATTTCTTCAGTATGTCGATATTGTAAAAGTTGTGCTTGGAGTGCTGTGCTTATCTCAAAATTTATACTAATTGTTTACTAGCAATTCTTTTTAATGTAAGATAATGAAACTTCTCTGGGCAGGAATTTCCTATTCGGACTATTTTCAAGGAAGGGATTTAAGAAAATTCTGTATGTGTCATCCTGCCCTGAATTTTAGCCCTTGAATAAATGATTCGAGATAGTGATTTATTAACTTCTGTGTAAATATTTAATCATAATAAAAACTAAACTATTAAAATAAGTACTATTAAATTAGTTTTCCTTCTCGTGGATATCCATTTAAGAATGTTTTTGGAAAAAATTAAGAATTGAGCTTTTTTTCCCCCCTACATCCGCTATTTTTAGTCTGACTTTGCACTGTTAAAAGTGTTATTTTTCTGCAGAAAAATGCTTAAAAACTAAGGCATATTTGTATGATATATATATATATATACTATATATATATATATACACACTAATAAATAAGTAGATATTTTGAGGTCCTTAATTTATTTTAAAAAGGTCATTAAAAAGTCCTTACTTTTTGTTTTGGTAAAGGAGTGGGAACCCTGTATTAGTTTATAGGTGTGTTAATTGGTTTGTTTCAGATGTGCACTTTTGCATCTCTATTATTTAGCCTTAGTGTTGTAAAAATGAAAATTTGCTCACAGCAACATTTTTTTAATCTAAAGTATATTTGATCTATATTTTCACGGCAAAAGTTAATTGATTTATTAATTCACAACAAAGTTTTGAGCTTACCATTTTGCTTTTACGTTCCTGAACGAAATGAATTTTTTTTTTTGTTGTTTCCATGGTAATTATTTTTGTTTCCCCTCATCTTATTTCTGAGAATGCGATAAATGAATAAAGCTCTAGTGACATTATAAAATGCGTGCATGAATATCCCATTGCTATTTTCCCATCTTCCCTGCTAGATTCATTCAGATGGAATCGTCTTTACTTGGCAGATTGCCAGATTACATACAGTCCGTGGTCAAACAGTATTGCTGTGTGTCTCAATCAACTACTGGATTTTTTTCCACTTGATGTTGGCAGGTATCGCGCCATCTAGTGGAGCCATGCTCCATGCAACGAAAAAGAAAGAAAAACAAACACTTTATAAAATCTGCAATATTAAAGCTGTTTTTTAGTTTCATTAGAAAAATTTTCAGTAATTTTAACTGAAAAAAGTTCTCAAAACATTGAAACTCCCTGTTTCGTTTCAGGTGTGGAGCGAGGTGTCCGAGGAAGCCAAGTCCTTCGTGCTGCTCCTGCTGCACGCGGATCCGGCCGGGCGGCCCTGCGCCCGGACTGCCCTGACGCACGCCTGGTTCAGCTCCTCCTCCCGGAGCTCCTCCTCGCCCGGGCGGGGCTGCGACCGCCGGAGCCTGAGGTCCGGGCGCTCCGTGGGCTCCTCCAGGTCGGGCGGCTCCTCCTCCATCCACTCGATCCGGGCGTCCGGACACCGCAGGATCCAGGGCGCACCAGCTCGAAGAGCTGCGCTCGGACCCCGAGCTGGCCGGCATCGTCTGATCCGGGACCGGTTTTCTTTTTTATATTCGACAGGTACAGTAACATCTTATATAATTAAAAACTGAACGTATGTATCTATGTATGTACCTATGTATCTATTGTGCGATGAGGTTTTATCAATGAAGTTATCGCACCGATGACTAATTTAATTAGTGCATTTTTTAGTTGCAGAGTGTAACTGGAGTCCTTTTCAGAAAACAATACCTGTATTTGAAATTATGACTTTATTTCCTCCTTGGTGATATGATACAGAGGTATCTTAGGCGAGCTATTTACATATGAAATATGATATTGCAAAATAAGTTCTCTCGAAGCATAGATAGTTTAGTAAAACAGGCAAAACCATCTATATATATAATTCTCTTACGTGCCGGCAAATGAAGGGGTGAATTTCTAAACCTCTGTTGGCAACACTTCGCCGATAAATCATGTAAACAAACTTCTACGTTGTTTTGAAATCTTGAATCACAGAATACTCAACGAACTTTTTTTTTTTTTTGAGATGAGTTTGAGTCGGGCTGTGGCCCATTTCAACTTTAATCAGCAAAGAAAAGCTCAAAGAAGGCAGGAAACCGTTCTTGAATCCAATTTAAGACGAGCCATTTCCAGAGTTGTATTCTCTGATTCGCTGCCGATAATTTTTAGCGGCTGGGGGAATTTTCAGTCAGCAGTTCCTTCAACAGATCAGGTGCGTCACACAATGCCGGTAACCGCACCTTTCCGTCATGGCAACATTTAGTATATTTATTTGCAGTATTACGCTCTTTCTGCCAATAAAGAGCACCACAAAATTCGCATTCTTCACACATTGCTCCACAATCATGTTCATCGGCAATGTTGTTTTGAACGCGTAGGCGCTTTGAGCGTCGTCTATTCTCTGCTTCAGTACGACAGTTCAGTTCAAAATGAATAACCGAGAAAGAATTTACTTTATTCCTTTTATTCTCAGCTGAAAGGTTTCGCCAAATTTGTTTAGGGTTTATAGTAGTTTTAGTATTGTGCAAGCAAAGTAGCCTTGGCGAGTTTTCGTGTTTTTAGTTAAACCATTTTTTGTTCGTGACGTGGCAAGGATTCAGAATAACAACAAGAAGGACAAACGTTTGAGAAAATATGTTTGGTGCTCTCTGAGCCTGTTTTTAGTCATGGCCAGCTCTATGTGGCATTATCAAGAACAAGATCTTTTGAAGCAGTGTCAGTTGTGGCTCCCAAACGGGACATTTTTAATTGTGTATATGAGGAAGTTTTCTCAGATTAGAATATATAAGAGTGTAAATATGTAAATATATAAGAGTGTAAATAATGTAAATACATCCCTCGGGGGAGCCTGTAACCCCTAGAGGGCGCGTCCCCAGGTGGCGGATAGGGGAATGCCTTTATTGGTTTTCCAATGGGTGGTAGAAGGGAAATAAAATACCTTCCGCGGACCAACAGGTAGAAGTGCAATCTCTCCAAAGCAATGACAGACACTTTTGTATCTATAATGGTAAAGTTGTGCACATTGCCAAGGCAGTCATCTTACATACAGCAAAGTTAAACTGTCGAAAATCTGGCTAAAGCAGACAAATTAACATTATGAACGTAATTTTCATATTGGTTAAATGGATGGTGACCTAAATGCAATTACCAACTTTAATTTTTACGGAAAATTTTAGCTAGGCTAATGTATTGGCATACAGCGAGCGAGCGAAGCGAGCATGGATCGCGAAGCGATCCACAGGGAACTGCGTAAGCAGTTCCGGGGGTTGGCGAGCGATAGCGAGCAGGGGGCGATAGCCCCCTAGTTATTTGTAAATTTGCATTATGACAAATGAAGAATCATTTATGCAATCGAAGTTTCAGTTATTTAAACTTAAGGTTTGCAGATAAAGTTTACAGTTATAAAATGCCTAATCGAGAGCATGACGGCTAGCAGCCGACTTGGCTGACTATGAAACTAAAATACGGCGCCTTAAAAGAGAGAGAGCGACTAAGCCAGGGGCGCCGACTTGCAAAAATTATTGGCGGGGGCTAGACATCACCGGGGCTTAGGTGGTTATGTACTCCCATGGAGGTCCCCCCCCCCCCCCCAATAAAGGTCAGATTTTTGTACCTTGAAAATGCCAATTTACATATTTTCCGATGTATATAATTTAATCAAACAAATGTGACATGTCGTTTTCAAAGTAAAACAATCTAAAAATTGGTATACAAATTTTCTGGTTTAACTAAATCATGTCACTTGTCTTAGTAAGAGATTTTTTTTGTTCTTTTTTACGGGGAGCCGTGCAGCGCCGTAGCTAGGCATTGAAAAAGGTAGGGCACTTGACTTGCATAGAAGGGCACTCTCAGAGACGCAGACTAAAAAAAAAATATAATGGGGGGGCGGGGGCATACCGGAGGGTCTTGCCATGGGAAATTTTCTAAATTTGAGATGAAAAATAGTGAGTTTTAAAGTCTTTTAAAAGCATTTTAAAGTTATATAATGAACATTAGAACCCCGAAAAGTCGACACGCCTGACACACATTTTTTGGCTTTGAAAAAAGGAAAAAATAAATACAAACTCGTAGAGTTTTTTGTGAAAAGGTAATTTAATTTACACATGTTTTTTAAGATCAGTTTTTTTTTCTTTAGTGATATTGGCTAACATATTCAAATGTAATTGCAGTCTCTCAGTGTATAGGTCACTTTTGAAAAATAGTTGATTTTTCAAAAAAATTTTCATCTTTGTTTAATAAAAGCAAGCACTCTTGTTCAACTGCAATGACCTGTGTGAGTCCAGTTGATGCAAACCGCCCAATAATGCAATATTGCACCATTTCACAAACCTCATCAATGTATTGTCTTGTAGTACTTTGGGATTTTGAAAGTGTGCGGTGAGCTGGCTTCGTTGTTTTCATTCTTCTTTGGTATAGATCAATTCTGAGGAAGTGAAGGATGTTGAATTTGTTTATTTTGTGAAGGTTTTTCTTTTAAACACAATACCCAAAAGCATTCAAAACTATCACGCCTCCCATTTGATATACAAATCAAACATTTGTATATTTTTTCCAGATCAGCAACACTTAGATGAGCTCGCCGCAGCGCTGCCCGCCAGCAACTGACTTGACCCGCAAGTTCGCGCACTGGGACTAATTCTAAGTGTGCTTGCAGCACCGTAACACTATCATTGATCACACCACTTCACTCGTTTTCAGTTAACCTGCTTACTATCACAATAATTATTTGTTTTAACTCATTACTGGATCTGAATGTATTTTACAAGGTAAACTACCTTCAAACAAAGAAAATAAAAGATAAATTTATGAGTTTAGAAAGCATAATATAACTAATAATTTTCTTGATTATTGGGGGGGCTCTGCCCCCTCAAAAATATTTTTTAGGGGGCTCGGGCCCCCTCAGGCCCCATGGAGTCGGCGCCACTGGACTAAGCTACAGAAGCAACATATATAGTCAGTCGGAGTCATTTGCATGTGAAATGCGCATTTCCCGATGTTAGAACGGCGGCCAATCAAATGGATAAGGAACTTCGTCATTTCATGACGTAAGGCACGCACGTGTCTAAGATCGGGAAATACGTTACATACCTTAAAATTAGCATTTGTGACTTTGCAAGATAAACAAAAATAAACAAATAATTGATAATATTATTTGGTATTCCCAACAGTATCTATGTCCAAGTTTCTTCTCCCGAACGCCAGTGAATTGACCATCGAACCACGTATCGATGGATTCGTCGTCTTCCCGTCTTTATGTTTGGCTATTTAACATAATCCTCCGACAATAATTAGCGGAGATATCGATTAAAAACTATTAATTATGGCACTTAGATTTCAAAATAAAATCCCTATTTTTCGAAGGCTTTCCACCATTCGAATTATTATTCAGTACTTCATCTCAACTTTCCGTAACAATGCTTTCATTAAAATTTATAGCTGGAAGAAAATCATTGAGACGAAAGATCTGTTGCCATTTTCTTTTCTCGAATATGAAAAAGTAAAATTCTGGGTTTTGTTTTAAAGGCTTTTCCTGTAATTGTGGGTTTAAAATGCGTACTTTTTGGTTATTTTTCCAAAATCTGCCTCAAAATTTTACTGTTTTTTTTTTTTTTTTTTTTTTTGTTCAAGCCTGAGTGTTGAACACGCGCCACTTGACATAACTTTTATTTTCGAGGTAGACTGTGCAAAGCCGGGCGACGCAGCTAGTATTGTTATAAAGTTTGTAAATAGTATTTTTTTATGATTAATTTGTTGTAATCTAGCTAATTTGGTGTATGTTCCATTAATTTTCATTCAAAATTATCGTAGAAACAAAATGAGTTCTTACGATGAATACACAATCCACTACTTATTTGAATGAAGTATATGGTCCCCTTCCTAAAATTTGTAAATGGGATAAAAAGAAAATATCGAGAAAGAAATCGGATCGCGGTGATAACTGTGGAAACTTCTCTAGGGTTAAAAATAGCCGTGCGTCGTGTGAATGAAGAGAGAGTTAGTCTGCTTTTTAACCGTCTCGTCTCAGCCGTTGGCTCGAGAGAGTATATTAGCTCTGTTATTGTGAAGTCTTTTGCTCTGTGTTTTTGCGTATTTTGATGTAAATATGTGTGCTACAGTTGAGTTTACGCTGTTAATTGATATTTGCCTGATTTCTAAGAATAATTGAGTAGTTGTTTACTTCTTGTATATATCGTAAAAAATCTCCTGTGTTTTTCTCAAGAACTGTGTCGTCATTAAAGAATTTCTTGAAGTGCCCGGACTCGTAGCAGTATTGAACTTGATTTTCTCTTACCCCCATTTTCTCTTTCCTGGGGTGGGGGGAGATCATAATATTTGGAAGCATTGCTGTTGGGGGGGGGGGGGATGTGCATCCCTGCATTCATTGTGTTAGATCGGAGGTTCTCAGCGATGATGGCACCCCCCGGAGAGGGAAGGAAACCTAAAGAATTTCAAGGGAGGCTTGGAAATATTAAAAAATGTAAATTTATTATACTCCGTTTACGGAAAAGATAGACCGAGAGAAAGCAAATGGTTATTAGATGGTTTGTCGCTTTTCGAGATTTTCCCTGGAACTGAAATAAATAAGATAAACCAATATTCGCTGTCTGCTGGGCACCGATTTGTTATTTACCACTCCAAACACATAATTAACGCCACCAAATTGCGTTTTTTTTCCCCCCATTTAATTTATTTTCCTCTTTAAACGCAATATAAGTAAAATAAAGTATAACTTACTCAAATTTTCTCTTTACGTATAAATATTTTTGGCGTTATCGGCTTTTCAGATTTTTTTCTTTTTGTGTTTTTAGGAAAGTTTTTATCCCACACAAGTGCCCCCCCCCCCACCCCCCCTTCCCTCCACAGTTTTTGTCGCAAAAGTGGCTGGTACTTTTTGTAAAATTCACTTGTATTCTAGATTATCTCAAATTAACTATCTATTGAGTAACTAGCTAACTGGAGCGGTAGGTTGTCTGTTACACTGTTTTGACTGTTACACCGGTTTACACTGATTGACTGTTGCACTAAAAATCTGTTTAGTATTAGGATTTAAAAAAAAATTAATTTCTTCGTGGAGTCTTGTATTAAGTTTCTTAAAGATGTTAAGAACTAAACAAAAATATTGTTCAAAAAATTGAATGTGACAATACAGTGTCTTGGCGGTGTGTCCCCCAGTTTCGTCGACACGAAATTTCCTCCCTCCCTGTTTTTCATAATCTTACCTTTTGATTTATGTGAGGGGAGAGAATTTTAAGTGTCGGCGAAACTGGGGGTAAGCCGTCTTGGCAAAAAAATCTTTCCCATCAAAAAATTGTTATTCTGGTATTATATTTCTATGAATTTAATTTTCTGGATTAAACTCCGCTGAATTTGTTTGATGTGAAGTAAATAAATATCTCCCGTTGATGCTGAAGTACGAAACACCCCTGTTTTTAAATAATGTTTAATACCTTTCTCTATTTTTGAATTGATTGATGTTTTTGTTTTCAATAGGTTTGAACAGACTTGCTTTAACGCTGAACCACTCCCACAAGACTTCTAACTCAAACCGGTGGTTTTAACTTATACATCATATTTAATATAGTTTAACTATTTATTGTATAGTCATTGTATATTTCCATGACTTTTGTACATAACTATGTATTATATTTTATGATATATTTTTAAAGAAATAAATATAGTTTATTAATGCTGAACATTATGAGTGAGTTAATTTTGTACCATACACTTTTCGAAATTAAGCAACAATTTTGAGCAGTACGATTTTTTTAGTTTCTCTAGTTTTGAAAAACTCGACTCGCTCATTTTATTACTTCCTTTTACAAAAAAAGGAAGTACAGTAAAACCTGTAAAGTTGACCACCTTTGTAAGTTGACCACCTGTCTATGTTGACCGCTTTTGTCAGGAACGGAATTAGTCCTATCTTATATAATGAAGGAAAACCTCTGTAACTTGACCACCTCTCTATCTTGACCACCTGTGTATCTTGACCACTAATGAACACCAAGTTTGGTTTGGAGTATTGTAAAAAACCCTTTGTAAGTTGACCACTTGGTTTATTTTTTAAAACTTAATTTAGCAAATTATTTTATTTTGTTATTATTATTTTTTATAACTTTCCAAGAATATTTTTGATGCCAGACCAGCATTTTACCAACTAAATGAAACTGCAGCATAACTAAATCTCCTTTTGAGTTTAACCACATGGGAAAACTACTAAGAACCCTTTTATTCTCCAAACTTGTTTTTCTTTTATTGTTAAGCGAAAATTTTGTAATTTTTGATTAGCTATAAATTTTTAGGAACTATTATTATAAGATGAGTAACTTTTCATAAACAATAAGACTTTTTTTTTTTTTTTTTGATCAATTTACTGAAATTTTAAATTTGCATGACACATTATACGTCATTCTGGGAAAATAATCTCTAAAAATATTTGAATAATATCTTAAATTATTGTTTCAAAGTAAAGCTAAACAATGAAAGTGAGTTGAACAGAAAGAGTAGGTGGTGTCAATTAGTCAAAAAATGAATACATGGTGCAAGAATTACAAAAAAAAAAAAAAAAAAATCATTACCCCCCCCTTTATAAGTTGACCACCTGTCTAAGTTGACCACCAAAGTACTGCACCGCAAGTGGTCAACTTACGCAGGTTTCACTGTATTGTATTCGCGAAAAAATTTTCACCCAAAAATCGGCCTTAATTTCCATTTTGATCACCCCCAAATGAATGTTGAGATTTTTTTTCAACCCGACCACACGTGGATATGTGCCTAGGAACGTACAGACACACGAAATATCCATTTTGACGATCCCCGAGTTAATTACGAGTTTTCTCGTGACGTCTGTATGTATGTGTGTATGTGTGTATGTATGTCGCATAACTCAAGAACGGAATGTCCTAGAAAGTTGAAATTTGGTACGTACACTCATAGTCGGGTCTAGTTGTGCACCTTCTTTTTTGGTTGTATTCGTATGCTCCAAAGGGGGTCTTTTGCCCCTTTTTAGGGTTAAATCACTGTTAATTTCGATGTAAACTCAAGTGGTGTTATAATTTGGCGGACACTTTGCGATATATCGCCAGTCTTTTGGTCGCCAAGTTTTGTCGCCAACTTGGCGACAAATTAGGCGATTTTTCAAAAAACATTTTTTTTTTAAATCTGGTTTCAATTTGGCCACTGTTGGTGATATTTACAGAGTATAAACTATTGAATCACATTAAAACCGCCAATAATGAGAAAATGACATTAAATTGGAGTAAAAGGAAGTCATGTGATGCACACATCAGCTCGTTACAGAAGGGAAACTACTATTAAAAGTTAGCAGTCTTAACGTTACATGTTATTGGAAGGTCTCCCTTTTACTTTATTGGCTGAAAAACGTGATGAGACATCACCAGTTCTAGCCCCCCCCCCCCCATAGCACTGTGAAAATGGTTGGTTTTGGCTCAATCTGTAGGATAAAGTAGAAACAAATGTCTTTTGCGTGAATGAGTTTATTTCCATGTGTCATAAATACAGTCGAACCTCCATATATCGAACTTCCACATATCGAAATTTTCTATATATCGAAATCCCAGCAAATTTCTATGTTCATTATATAGAAAAAATGTTTCTATATATCGAAAAAATCTCTACATATCGAAATTTTTTTCGAGACATTCGTAGATTTTTTTTTTCCACTTTACACTGTTTGTCTCATGAAAAATAGAGGTTAGAGGAGAAAATTACGTTCACACTAAAGGTTGCATTACGGAACTCATAAGAAATCTGGGGTTGAAGGGTGTGTAGTGAAGTCGTTGTTCCGTTCTGGAGTTCTTAAATTCCCTCAAGTTTATTCAAAAATCTTAGCTGTAACCAGTAACACTGTAAAATCAGTTTCAAATTACCCCTTTTGTTTGTTGATTATCATTTCTAGTCTTCTTTGCTTCAGTAAAAATCATTCAAGTTAAGTAGATTGATTGTTTACTTTTCTCCCGATCACATTGTTAAAACGAAAATCCCTTAATGTTTCGATCAAGTTGAATTGCCAAAGAATATAAAGATGTATGGTTGGTGTAAAAATGTAATTTCTGTTAATTTTTTAATTATTAACTTTCATTTAATCAGATACTCGTATAAATTATAAATTGGGTTTCATACACGAAAATTGGCTTTTATTTTAATGTTTTAGGATACTTTTATGATAAAATAAGATCGTTTCCATATATTGAAATTTCTATATATCGAATTTTTTTCCGGCAATTTGCTACTTCGATATATGGAGGTCCGACTGTATATTTATTCAATCAAAAGGAGTTATTAAATTTGTGTGAAACTAGCAAAAATTCCCGGCGTTGCCTGGGTCAATAATAATATTGTGAGAAACAATCGCTACTTTCATTCGGTTTTTTATTTATTTATTTATTTTTTTTAATAACCGAAAGCACTCAAAACACACCGCTTTCACGTGATTAAAAATCGAGCTTCTTTCTTACCCATAAAAGTAAAATAGCAATAAGTATGAATAACGAAAGAGTACTCAGAAACGAAAGCACAACATTTAAGCATATAAAAATTTGAAGAACTTCCAAAATATGAACTAACAAAAACAAAAGATCACTAAAAATACCGTGCGCTTTATTTAATTTAATAGTACACATCCACAAAAAGAAGAAGAAAAAAAAAAGCTCTCTACTTTGTTTCTCTAAGTGTTCAAAAAGTAAAGTTTCCAAATATTTAAATGATTTTAAATACATGTTTGCTTCCGAAGAAGCCTTGATTCAAAATTTTCATTATGATTACTATTAATATTGCTGTTGTACGGCAACGAATTTTTGTAACAATGTTTTTATATTTAATCATTTAATAGGGAAATTACTGTTTTCCATCATAACTTTTTTAAACTAAGTTTTTTAGGAATAAATTATAGCCTAAGTTGCTCCCTGATAATGTAGCTATCTGTGGTGAAAAAATTGGTTAAAATCGGTCCAGTAGTTTTGAAGGTTACCCTGGACATCCTTACATACAGAAGTAGCTATTTATGTATATAAATTTAGAAAACTAGCCAAAACCATACAGAGCATCTGCTTTCGAGTGTTTTCTCTTCAAGGTTAAAAAAAAATTTCTGTCTTGAGCCAATGCCGATGCCGTCGTCTAATAAGTTTACAATAGCCAAAAGAGCGATTGCATGCCAATAAGCGGCAACCATGCTACCAAAATAGTCATGTGACTTGAGCGTATCTTTGCCTCCAGCTTTTCTTGCTGAGACATTGTAATCGCTCCTTTCATTGACTGCTTAATACAGGTCTGGTTGTGCACCTCACCTATTGGTTGTATTTGGAGGTTACAAAAAGGATGTTTCCACGTTTTGTTTGGGGGAGGGAGGGGGAGGGCAAGTTGAGGTGATAATTTCAATGCAGACTAAAATAATGTCATACATTGGTGACAATACCTCCAACTTTGCTATGTAACGCCAAATTTGATGACAAAAATATTTCGAATTTTGTGCCAGTTTGGAACTATTGGCAATATGTAGCGAGAGACTATCGAATCAATTTTAAAATAGTCGATATCTGGAAAATGGATAGCCGTGAAAGACTTTTCTGCATTGGTTTGTGGAAAATTCGGGGTGAAATTATTTAAAATCGTTTTGCTCATATAAAGCACTATGTTATTGCATTTTCTTCTTCACACAGTCCTTATATAGTGTTTGCACAACATTCAATTTTAGATGTTTTCAAAAGCAAATTTCTTTATATTGGAAAGTGCTGTTCCCTATCCTTATCATACTTTTATAGGTGTAAGAGTATATCCATAATGTTATGCAACCAAGAAGTAAATGTACAGTGAACTCCCGTTACAACGGAAAAAAAAATTAGTCTAGATTTGATTTCCGATATTACTTGAATTCCATTACAAAGAAATTCTTGTAGCGAAGAACAAAACCATGAAATTGAGAAACAAAACTCGGCAATAGCTACTAAAAAAAAAAAAAAAAAATTGAAAATCGGTTGACAAACAATTACCAACCAACCTCGATTGAAAATGGTACCGAAAGAAAACGCCTTGGCTATTAATACTCGTATATGAAGATTCCATCTTATTCATTCAGGTATTTTGATTTTAGAGGAGTGTAAACTTTATTTACGAAGTTTTCTCATTCAAATTGGAATTGCTAGCGAATAAGGTCCAAACCTAAACGGGAATTTTTAGGAACTCTTCATTATTCCGTATGGCAAAATTCCATCATTTATTTTCTTTTATTTAACATTGGTTGTTAAACCCACGTCATTTGACATAACTTCTATTTTCGAGGTAGACCGGGCAACGCCTAATTATTAAGTTTAATTGTATTTCATTTGAAAATTTAACATGTTGGCACAACAAAACCGCCATAAAATCAGAAATTAAAAATTTGCTCTTATGGAGGTACTGAATTAGATACGCGATATAAAGATGCAGGGTCGTATCCAGAGGGAGGGCCTGACGGGCCCGGCCCCCCCCCCCCCCCGAAATGTTTTGCACCGTAAAACAGAAATTTTTTTTTTAAATTCCTAATGTCAGAAAAGGAAAATAACAATGTTTTTTTTTTAATTCTTAATTTTGCTACTATTCAAAATTTATAATATTTTGAAGAAATACAGAAAAAGCAGTTCTAGTTCTCATTAGCTGCAAGGCACACTTGAAATTTAGACCTTTAATTATGACTTCCTGCTTTCTTTCCCAATTCAATTCTGGGCAGTCCAGGGTTAAGGCAGGCCCTTTGTCAGTTCGGTAGATTTTTCGAGTCTGCCAAACTGACTTCTGTGCACTTCCTCCTCCAGGGGCGTGCACAGAAATTTTGGGGCTGTCAAAAATGCTTTTTTTGGGCCCCCTCCATATTGCTTACCCATATTTTCAACCCTAGGTTTAAAAATATTGGGCCCCAGTTAAGCTCGAGCCCGGGCCAACAGGTGTCCCTTCTCCCCTCTACGCACGACCCTGCCCTCCTCCCCCTAAAACTCTTATAAAACTTACACTGTACTGATTTCGAGCCGGGAACTCCCCAAAGGCTGGGCCCCTAGTTTCCGATTAGGCGAGTATCTTGTTACCAAGAAGTGACAAATTCAGCTCCTTGATACATCCTGAGTAAAAAATGCAAAAATCACGATTCTCGCGTTTTTGTAGCATAACTTTCAAGATCATTTTTTTGACTGACATGTTTCTTGTCTTGCATTTATTTAATGCCGAATTCAGTATCATGGAAGTTCTTTTGTTATTGCTTGTTTTTTTATTTCTTACTTCTACTGTATACTGTTAATATCTTTAGTATGAGAAAAAAAATAACACTTACTCTACTCTCTTTCATTTTCTGCACTACTTGTGATTGAAAAAAAAAAGTTTGTTTCGAGAAATATTTCGTTGCATTTATTTTTAACTTAAAACGGGTGTGTCTTACAAAGTTAAAATCATTTTGTAAGACTGCAATCAACTTCTGAAAAGTGTAAATAAGGAGCTTCAAATAATTTCAACTGTTCGAGAGTCTTTGAAAATTATTGAAGTTTTTGAAATTCATTGAAAAGTTCTTCAATTTTGTATTTTATGAAGAAAATAAAGTACGAATTGTCCAAATGGCCAGACTATTACTCTTCCGTTCTCATTTTCAGAATGTCTACACCATTTCTTTTAAACTATTTTGTACAATTTTCATTTAATGAAAAAAAAATGGGGTAGGGCGAGTGATCAAAAACAAACTTCACTAAAAGCCGATACAAGCAAATGGCGGGGTGCTTCTCTTTTCTCCTCTCTCGTTTTTCCTTCCTGTCCATTAAGTTCCATGATTTGTCGAGCAAGCAGTTTTTATTTTGTTTGATCTTGATTTGCAAAAGAAAGTATAACTTTTAAAAGACTTTGTTTGCCTTTTTTTTTTGATATTTTTGTAGTGACAATTACCTAATATAAAGCCTCAAAATACAGCTTTTTTTTTTCGAAAATTTCTCGGGGGAAACCCCCGACCCCCTGAAATTATGGATATTACAGGTGACTTAAAGGGACACTCTCCTGTTATCCTTACCACTACAAGGTGAATAAGAAAAATAATAAGAAATTGAAATAACAACAGTCCAAACAGTGGAATCATTAAAAATCGAGACAAAAAGTCTTCTATGTTAACATTTTTATGCGTTTGGTGTGTCTATATATACTATATGTGTGTGTGTGTGTGTGTGTGTTAGGGCAATGTGCTGATCCGGGCCCCTCCCGAAAAAAATTTCTGGATACGGCCTTGTAAAGATGGTTTAATCGAGATGACATCCATAGTTCTGTTTAGCATGTGCGGATTTAGGAAAATTGCGTTCGATAGGGATTGGCAACAACAGAAATTGTCGTAAACAGAAAAGTTCTGTTTACGAATGTGCGTTTTTAGGAAAAATGCGCAAGATAGGGATGGAAACAATTAATTTCGAAACTAATAACCTGTTTTTAAGTTTAGTGAACGACAGTATGAAATTACATTACAGTGCAAACATCTGAAAGCTATATTTTACCACAAAGCGGGTGAAAAAAGATGTGGAACCTTTTTCGGTAGTTTCTTGAATCGCTGCACTCTTTGAGTCACTGCAATGTAGTGTATTCAAGTTTTTGAACTGCGAAAAAGAAGCTGGTATCCACGTGTGTATGCTCATATTTTATCATTCGGTAAAATTCAGAATTCCATTTGGCAAACTTCAATTTTCTCCTGTTTAAAATTGATGATTCCTTTACAACATTTCTTAGTTAAAAATTTCCAAAAGACCTCTTTCAAATACAAAGAAAAATAATTGTTTTTTACTTGTAAAATAGCATGTTGTTAACGGACGCCAGAGAATCAGAGTTTCGTCTGCTATTAGACGCTCAATGACGGTTGATACCAACAATGACATCACTCAGTAGAAAAATGAAACCTGTAGTCACGTGGCGCACTTCATGCTTTTTCCTTTCACAAGTGTATGTTCTTCCTCCGTATTATTATAGATCGAAAGGGAACCGTTAACTGTAACCAATTTCGATTGTTTACTATTACTCTGTTTTGTTTCATGGAGCTAATCTCGAGCCATGGTTTTGTTCAATTTGTTTTTGTGTGTTTGAGCATTTTTTGGTTCTTTTTTTGTGAAGGTTCTTAATTATTTTAATGTTTCCTTTCGTCACGACTTCTTCATGCACAGCAAGACACCCTTCTGAGGGTGTTTTTTCCAATGCTACCGCTTGGTGGTGCGTCAAACCCCTAGAAATTAACTAACCAAGTTAGAGGTTTTGAGGAAGTGAACTGGATTATTTGATCTAAACATTTCAGTTTGTTTTACATGTGAGCCTATGATAATTATTTTGAGCTGGATATCTGTTTTGTGTCATTATCAGTGATGTTGCGATGCCAGCCTAACCAAATAAACTAAACAAAGGAATTGCACGGAAATGAACTTAAACTTCTTTTAATTTCTTTCCCAGTTTTTTTTTTTTGCGCTTTTCTTTTCTCTCACGGCTCTCGGAAAAAAATGGAATCGCACATCAAAATTTATTATTAAAGTAATTAAATGTAAAAAAAGGATCATCCTTTATTTTTTTTTTACTAACTACACAGGTGTGAGACTACGATAAAACTTCAGTGCCTCTGGTGGTGATCCTGATAATTTGAAACTAAATATAAGACCTCATAGTCGCTATTTAATTTTCCATTTGCTGTTTATTGATGAGAACTTTTCAGGTGTTTAAAGCTTCAATTAGGTTTTCATTAAAATTATATTTTCGAAGCAGTGTAGAGTCTGTCAGTTATTTAAGAGATAATAATTTAGTTTTTTCTTACAACTACGTAAAACATGTTACTGTCGGTCCCGAAAAATCGAATATCGTCAGCTCTAAGAAATATTATTCGATTAAGTGATGCAATTTTCTTTACCCATTTGAATTGACAACATTTGTCTCAAAACGTAATAATAATAAATCAATAGCTATATAAAGGGAATAATTAATGATGATAAGATATGTAGTAAACATTAATCTTTATTGTCTTGTAATGATACAGTTAAGAGTTAACCATTGTTCGGTTGCTCTTAAAGATTAAACATAATACATAGTTAAAAAATAATTACTTAACAAATCAATATTTCACTTTCAGATTCGGATTTACTGGCGTTTTAAGAAATAGAATTACTTAGTGTTCTAAAAATTTACAGGTGTGTTTGAGAAAAAAGCGGAAGTCATAGAAATGCATTTGAGGCAGTGAGAAGCAAAGGGATGCCAATGCCAAAATTAAAAATTTCAAGACTACAGTCAACCCTTGCTTATCGCGGTTAATTCGTTCCAGACTTTACCGCGATAACTGAATTTCCGCGAAGTAGGATTCTGTATTTATAAACCGTATATTTTCCTAATTGGAGCATAAAAGTTACTTAAGACAATTTAAATAGGTTTTTAACATAGGTAGAGCCCTCTAGACATGAAACGTAGCCACCATTACATTTGCATTACTTAAAAAAATGCACAAAATATGAGAAAATGAGATATGTTAGACGTTATAGGTATCAAATTGTTAATTATTGAGCAATAAACTACACACACACATGCAGTTCGTACACACTACTACTAATCTATGAAAATAGCTCAACTTGTTCGATGATGAATTAATTGCCAGTTAGTGACCGTATGTACCCCCGTTCTTCCTCTACATAAGGTATTACGTATACAACTTAAAAATCTATTACATTGTTGAACACCATTTACAATTACAGATGTAATAATACAGTGATTTATACTTTTCAGTTAGTGTTTAACAATTAAAATGAGATAGCGATTCCCAACTCTTTCTTCGACGATTTTATACCTCCGCTCCCTCAAATAGCACAACTACAGCCCTCAGAAGAGCTTACCTTACTTAAAAGACATACTTTGTTATTCTTATGTAGAAAACAGTTTACACGAGCGCATAAAAAAAGTTAATTACTATATTTGAAAAAAAAAAAAAGAAGTGAAGCCGCGAAAGTTGAAACGCGAAGTAGCGAGGAACGACTGTACCTGTACAAATGGTAAGAGAACCTTTCATCTGCGTTGATGCAAGGGATAGTACTAATTAGAGCCGCTATATAGACAGGCCGACGCATCAGATTAAGTTTAGCCTTTTTGGATCGGATTTTTCATTGTTGCGCTGGTTGGGTTACCACAGTAAAGTTTCGGTTTCGCCAAATTTGCAGAAAATAATACTTTATTTAATAAACAATTCACGTGCCACTAATAATCGCTCGCAGTGAACAATCACCAAACACGATTACTCGCCAGAAAAGATAACCACTCAAACACGCGCTCCGATCCAAAAAGGCTAATCTTAAGCTGATGCGTCGGCTCGTATATATAGGGACCTTAGTACTAATAGCACTGGTAGGTTCTGTAGAAAAAATTTTCAATGAAAGCCTACATAGGACTACTACAACAAATGCGTTTTTCTCGGAACTTACAAAGTCCACTTACATTCCTTTGTCATTTTTGTCTGCAGTAGAAATGCACTGGCCTCAAAAAGTTAAGGTACAACCGGTTTTTTGCGTCTATCTTGCAAATGAATGAACGTAGAAACAAAAAATTTGGAGGATATGTGCATTAAATAATTTTTTATTGAATGCGTCATAGAAATTTGTATAAGTGTATTGCAAAAACGATTTATAACAAAAAAAAGCAATCTTTGCAGAAGTCCATTTTTGAAGAAAACAGAACATCAGTGTTGTGAAGTAAAATGTCATAGAAACAATACAGAAATGGGTTCTAAAAAGGAATGTGTCCACCCTAACTTGAATGCATTGGTGGCATCGATTTTCCATGCTGTTTATTAAGTTGTCGGACACCGGAACAGGAAGCGAAGACCGGACACAGAAAAAGCCTTGTTTCAGCTCGTGTAACGACCTTGGAGGAGGATTTCGAGCAGCATCCTGTCTGCCAAGAAAGTCTCAAAAATGTTCTATCGGATTCAGGTCTGGAGATCGAGCTGGTCATTCCATTCGTCCCAAGCCGTGGTCCTCAAGACACTCCTCAACAATAAGAGCTCATTACAAACCATCAGAATGAAGTCATTACCAGTTGCACCAGTATATCGGCGGACATATGGATCAAGGATCTCATACCGGTATCTCCGTTCAGTCAGAATTCCACCATGGAGCACAAGCAGGTCTGTGCTACCACCGAGCGAGACCCCTGCCCAAACCATGATTTTATCACCTCCATAACTGTGGTCTTTCAACAGTGTTGGATTGACGGTATCTATTGCGCTGTTCCCTCCAGATCAGTAGACGCCCTGATTAACTGTCTAATGTAAATCTGGACTCGTCTGTGAGCCCATTGCTGCTGGGTCCAGGAAAAATGTTCTCTTGCCCAGTGTAAGCGGATCCTTCGCTGTGGTCCGTTGAAGGGAACACACACAAGTGGTCGTCTTGCATAGAGACCTGCATTGTGAAGACGATTTCTCACCATAGTACCAGAGATTCTTCTTCCTGATGCTGCAAAGTGGTCTGAGGCACCGTAGTGGTTCTTCTCCTTCGGGACGAAAGAACTCGAAAATGGTCTTCAACAGGTGTTGTCAGGGCCGGATTTGGAAGTGCGAAGACCCCTAATCAGGGTTCGAAAAAGATCATCATATTTTCGAAAATATCCGATACTTATTCGAATATTTTGATATATATGTATATATCCGATACTTTCAATCAGCACTTTAATAGTAAATACATCCTGATGTTACTGCTATTTATTTTTTTTATATTATTATTATTATAATTTATAGACTTAAAATTATTGTTTCTTATTTATATCTAAACGTACATTTCATTTTAAAAGTTATGTACTTTTAAGGTTATTTTCATAAGATATTTACAATCATTTGCGAAATCTGATAACTTAATGTTATAAAAATAAAACACACATATGTATTGATATTGATTGGTTGTTAGGTTGGATGTTGTTTGTAAAACTGACATATACCTTGACTCATAGGTACAAATTACAAATTAAATTAATAAAAAAAAAATATATTGCCACTGAAATGCTCGATCAAATAAAAAAATTGATAGTAAATGGATACTTGCAATCAGAGCTTTCTGATATATCGATAATAATATTATTTTTGTGCAAGCATTCTTTGTAGAAATTTAAAAAAAAAAAAAAAGTCTGGGAGAAAAAACGTAAATTTTGCTGACCCGTGAAAGTTAGGATATTTTGTAAAAATTTTATTGTGGGTGCCCCTTTGTTTTGGAGGCCCCGGAGCAGTAGCCCCGCCTGCACTCCTCTAAATCCGGCCCTGGGTGTTGTAGCTCGTGGTCGGCTTGGAACAGGTCTTCTGAACACAGAATCTTCTGATTGGTATTGATCCCAAAGTCGCTGAACTACACTACGAGACACATTGAGACGTCTAGCAGCATCAGCTTGAGACAATCCCATTTCCATCCATCCAACTGCCCGCCACCTTAACGAAACTGGCAAACGACGTCTCTGAGACATTTTCTAAACTCTATTGATTATTGTCACCGAAACTACCGACTACAGTTGAAAATCAACACAACTTACACACAAAAGTACGAAAGCTTGACATTTGCATATTTTTTCCTCACTCATAAAGATACGGTATTTTCTATAAAATAAAAGTGTTAGCTATCGTTTTTTTATAAATGGTTTTAAAGTTCGTTATTATCATTCATGCAAGCTATGCAATTTATTGTTACTGCCATTCTTTTAATGGTGAGCTTCGAAAAACATGTTGTACCTTAACTTTTTGAGGCCAGTGTAATCGGCTCCGGTGACCTTGAAGCGATGTTGTTCACTTCCCAATGAATAAGTAAACGAGGATTCGGTTAAAAGAGCTTCGGATTATTGAGATTCTACAGTATTTAACATATTTGCTTAAATTGCACTTAATCTTTATACACAATTAAGTAAATATTGCACACTAATATGCGGCACATTAGGATTTGACAAAAAGTTTCGATATATCTTCTAATTTCTTTCCTTTTGTTTCTGGCACTAGAAAAATAACGAAAAAAACGCCTATCAATGCTACGACACTATACAGCCAGAATGTTCCATAAGAACCTATAAGATCTCCAAGTTGAATAAATGTTTTCATGACAATGAAGCCGAAAAGTCCACAATGGAATATGACAATGCCGCTGATCGTACTACGTGCTCTTACGGGAACCATTTCAGCCGCAATGAAAGCGGGTATTGGCCCGAATCCAATGGAATATGCTATCACATAAGCAATTAAGCTTACCAGAGGAATCCAATCATAAGTTTCTTGAAAGCCTGGCTTCTCGAATGACAAATAATAATACGTACCTAAAGAAACAAGGCTTGCGGACATTAACAATCCTGAAATTATGAGAAGTATTTTCCGTCCAGCTTTATCTACAATCAAGTTACTTGTTATTGTCGCTATAACTTGGACAGCACCAATAATAATTGTGGCTTTCTTAGGATTCAAGAAACTTTTTGCTATGTCGAATATTTTGGTGGAATATCCAAAAATGACCATCAGACCAGAGAATTGCTGAAAGAACATCAGTCCTACTGCTATTAAAGCTGGTTTATATACCGTGGGATGCTTCATCTCGTTCAAAGACAGTCTGCCTTTGCGTTCGTTTTTAAGATCTTCGTATATGGCATTGCATTCTTCAGCGGCGTTTACACTCGCTCCTTGCAGTTTTTGCATAACATTGATTGCAAGGTTAAGTTTACCCTTTGCCAGCAACCAGCGCGGGGATTCGGGCATTGGCAGAAAGCAAAAAAATGCAAACGCAGTGAATCCAGCTCCAGCCAGAGCTAGAATGTGCCAGGACACATAAGATCCAATAAATACGACGAAAAAATTTCCAGTTACTAGGAATCCTTGGAACGCCGAACCTAATAATCCTCTAACACCTGCGGTTGAAATTTCGACGCAGTACGTGGGAACTGCAACAATGGCGACACCACATCCAATACCAGTCAGAAGTCGCCCAATTATGACTTCTGTTGCATCTTCGGCCATTGAGATGATTAGCCATCCGGTCAGTAGTGGAATTGTGTTGTACACTATGGTATTTTTTCTGCCAATCTTGTCTGAAAGTGGACCTAAAAGAAAAAAATAATTAATAACGGAAAGTAATCTTCGTTGCTCAAAGCTGTTATTCATAAATACTTCAATACAAATTACGTTAGGGAAACGGCACCAGTCACAGACAAAGGCATCTTAAGACATTGCCCTCAGCTGAACTCAATTTTTTACGCCTTTTAATGTGTTTCGACTTTTTAAACTCTTTTTCTCTCATGCAACAACATCTCATCTAACGTTTGACTGCTCCTGGATCCTCTGAATTAGTTAATTCTATTTTTAATTGCTCAATTTTGAAGAAAGGTCCAACCCCCCAGTAACAGACACCGAAACATTTGATGACACCCAGCAACAGATAGGATGAGTAACAAGGGGGCCCATATAGGGGGGCAAGGGGGGCTCGAACCCCAACTTGGAAATTAGAACTTCCTTGCTTTTTGTTATGGTTCCTTTTAGGGAACCTATGCTCGCTGGAACATGTAATGGATCATTCAAACATTATAATACTAGACTTTACTATTCTAATTGCTACAATACTATATACAAGACAGAGTGTGTCGCCAATGCGCACATCTCCGGAGTTCGTTCCGATCTGCTCTGTCCCGAGAGGATGTTACGATAGCGGAGTTCAATTAGTTCGATACACCACACTCTTAGTATTTTTTTCTTTGCAAAAATATAAAAATATTTCTTCTCCAGCCATTAATGAATAAATAATTAAAAATGTCAAATTTTAATGACTCTAATCTGTTCTGAAATCTGCCTCCACGGGGAAAATATCCTGCTAAACCATGGTTAGAATTTTTGAGCCCCCCCCCCCCCCCAGGGTTGGCAAAAACCCGGGTTTTTTTTAAAAAAGCCCATGGACCCAGGGTTTTTTGGGTTTTTTAAATAAAACCCAAAAAAACCAACTAAAGTTGGGTTTTTTAAAAGAAATGTGTTTTTTTTTGTCTTTTTTTAGGGAAAATGTGGGGTACTTGTAGCATAAGTATATGGACAAAGTGCAAAAATTGTCTTTGAGTTAAAAAAAAAAGCTGAAAAACTAGTTAAAATTCAGCGTTTTCTGAAGAAAAGTATAAAAGACGAAAAAACCCAAGAATGGTTAAGTTTTAGATTTTTTAATTTTCATTATTACCAACAGTTCAGGCAAAGTTACTTCTCGAGTGATAAAATCTATTGTTCGTTTTTAGTTACTAAATTTTTTTTTTTTTTTTTTGCATTTTACTTTATTGTATTTCATTTTGTTACGCAAAACTATTGTAGAACCTCAAGTAGTTTAAATCCCTTTTTACTGAATTCCAGCTTAATCAAGACATTTCTTTGAATTTTATGTTGCCCGTTGTTCTATTTCTGTGTACAGAGTAAGAAATATTAAACTTTTTCGTAAGATAATGAAAATACTGTACCTGTTCTGTTTTCTGTCGACCGTTTGTAAAATCTGTTTATTTCTAAAAAATATACCTTGTGTTTATTCGAGATTTGTGACGTGTTGGTTAGCAGAAAATAATTCACATGAAAGCCTTTTAACTAGATTAGTTTCCTCTGTACAATCTACAAATATTGAGAAAATCAGACGTGACAGGACTTGGACAAGATAATTTGATTTATTTATTGACCAGTTAAAGAAAAAAGTTAAATATATTTATTTAAAATCTTTGAAGTATTTTTTTTTATGTCGTTAAGAGTTAAGAAATACTATTACAGTTCAAAATTCATTTTTTATGTTCATTGTCTGTGGTTAAGAACAAATAAAAAAGTTTAAATTGTAAAAGTATTTAAATTAGTTAATTTTTTTTAAAAACTTCTCAGAAAATTTAAAAAAACCCAAAAGTGGGCTAAATAATGGGTTTTTTTAAATGGGTTTTTTCAAAAAAAACCATTGGGTCCATCCCAATTGGGTTCAATTCGGCCAACCCTGCCCCCCCCCTACAATTTTGCATATGGGCGCCCATGATGAGTAATAGACAAAATTCCCCCCTTTTTCTCTTTAAAATGTGCAAAAGCTTTTAAAATTTTTAGAACTAAAGTCTTATCAAATTTAAATGAACATGAATCACCAGCTGACCTCGTTGTGGCTATTGATAGCCTTCCACCACTGCCTTGTAAATACCAACTGGCTCATAAAACTCACTCTGATAACATTCAATAGCTGCAACGTATTCATGGGCCACAGCAACACAACCAGTTTTATCCGCCTAAAAGGTTTATTATTTAAATCGAAGCTTATGACCGTCCGTTACTGGACTCTTTTGTCTGCTTATGGTGACCTTACCCTGAATGTGGTTTTGAGTTTTACGTCTGAAATTTGTTACAGGTTTAAGTTTCCAAATAATTTCCAAATCAATTTCATACCTGCACATAAACCCCCGACCATCACTCCAGCAGACACCACGCTTCCAATCCAAGTTATTTCATCATCAGTCGGGAAAATCGGACTGTTCTCGTTTGTTGTCATATCATAAGTAGCCGGTGCTGAATATCCAGAAATAAATCCCGCTACTAAGCCTGTAAATAAACTTGCGATGGCCGCTATGTACATCTTTCGTCCATTGCTCACATTCTCCTCGATCAGAATTCCGACCGTGTCGGAAATAGCTTCCGACGAGACAATTTCGGGCAGTTGGGTTGATTTATAATCTTCTTCCATGATTTTTAATTCAATCGGAGACTTCCTTCGATGTGCTTGTGGTGGTCCTAAATAAAAAGGTTGCTTAAATTTCATGGAGATATCAGTAATACATAAGCATGGCAATACATGAATGTGATCTCCTTAATTCAAACTACAGGGTGAAATAACTTGGACTAACATAGTACATTATAATTTTAATGCTGATGAAAGTATTAAGCCCAAACTTCTATTTCGTCTGATATATATAAAATTTTTCAAAGTGGCTACATGCCACAACTCACTTACTGATATTTTATCCCATTCCTTGCATAAGGATTTCTTTAGGGATGCCAAAGTTTTTTTTCTTTTTTTCTTTTTGAGCAATCACGATTGCTAATTGTTTTCATTTGACCGTCCGTGACGTTGTGGTTCCTTTTTCAACCCCACCGTCCTCTGCAGGTCCTGAGCACTGTCGTCCGGTAGCCGCTTATCCTGGTCGGTGGCGTCCATGTCCTACACACACGCACGCTCATTCACATGCACACACACACATACACACACGCGCCTTTACACACATACACACACGCGCCTTTACACGCATACATACACGCGCCTTTACACGCATACATACACGCGCCTTTACACGCATACATACACCCGCCTTTACACACATACACACGTAACCGCCCAAGAGGATTGGCAGACTTGGAGGGACAGGAACCGTTTCTAAAAACAAGTAAGTGGGGTAGTAACGAATGAGTAGGGTCCTGTTGCAACTCGTGATTGTGAAAAACATAATTTGAATTCAAAATTTCAGAATTCAAAATTTTTTTTATTTATTCATTTTTTTTAAGAGCTATTGGTTTGAATTGAGCAGAGCTTTTCGATTTCGACGTAAAGCACCGTAACTCTATAGTTCTAATTAGCTTAGAAGCAGTCAACAAATTTCAGCTAATTCAGAAGCATCCGCTCTTTTAAGTAGTATTAAAATTTCTCTAGCACAAGTAGGTTTTCACCACCAACTTTGATTTAAAAAAATGCATTTTAAATCAATATCTCCGTTAATGAGACTAGATTATTGAGTTTTTTTTTTTTGAAAGTTCTGATATTTTTTATACCTGGCTTGACCAACAACTCCCGGTCGTTCTGTACATCCAGGGCAGCGGAGTCGGAGAAAAAATTACCGACTCTGACTCCTGAAATTTTAGAGAGTTCGACTCTGACTCTTTTACCCCAAAACCCGTCTGACTCTGCAAGCACTGACAGAGTTGTGATCTATGGGGGAAAATGACCGTCTCTGACTCTTGAAATGTTTAACCTTTGACTCCCGACTCTGACTCCTTTACCTCAAAACCCGTCCGACTCTGCAAGCACTGAGAGAGTTGTGATCTTTGGGGGGAAATGATCGTCTCTGACTCTTGAAAATTTTAACCTTTGACTCCCGACTCCAAACGGGGCTGCCGCTCCAACTCCTTTACGCAAAAATCACTCCGACTCTGACTCTGACTTCGTAGCCCTGCAAGCATCTACGCTTACTAATTTCTTTACATCAGATAGGATAATGTGACTCGCTATCTACCAATTGCAAAGCGAACAAAAGGAGAATATGCATAGTCAGGACATCCTCATGTATATATTAGCGAATGATCAAATAACGCTCCTGACGTCATCAACAGTGAAACTCGCGCCACGGCATGATAATTTGATAATATTTTTTGTAATGTTTGACATGCAGGGAAAGGCTTTATTGCGACAAGGCTGAACTTGATCCGGTCACTTAACTGTTTTACTGGTAAGACTGTGTCATTTCAGGGGAATGAAGAAATGTAAAAATGGTCAACTATGAACGCTGTCCAGTGGGTTGAAATGTCAACTGTCAAAATATCACCAAACAGGCAATTGCTTCGTCCAAATGTAGAAGCAATTTTCACCCGTAATATCTTGACGGGCGACTTTCTAAAAGTAAAATTAATGAGCAGCAATCTTAAACGCTCAATAATATTAAAAAAAAAAGAAAAAATATGAATTTCATTTCAATAAATGAGTTGCCATTAACCTAATAACCATACTTACCGAGTCATATGGAGATCTTTTCAAGTATAATTCATTTTATGCAAGTATTTGAAGACTGATCTTGTTCAGTAGAGCGTCTTCTTTCCATATTTTCAAGCACTGAACTCACCTGGAAAAAAACCAGAAAGGCACCTTTCGTTTTTGTTTTCACCTTGTATTTTTTTTATAGTACTTTATAAAACAACAACAAAAATAACAAAATTATTACTGTGTGTTTTTTTTTTTTTTTTTTTTTTTTTTTTTTTTTTTTTTTTTAGCAATCACGATTGCTTCTTGTTCTCATTTGACTGTTTTGGCGTGCTATCATTTTGTTTTCCCACTAGCACCCTCTGCCAGCACCACCGTCGACCGGCTCCTCACGATGCTGCTCCTCTAGCGAAAATCGTCTCCAGGTTGTGTCCATATCCTACACACACACGCATACACACACGCGCATACAAACTCACACACCCACACACACCTAAACACACACACGAACGCCTACACACACACGTACACACACACCACTGCGTACACAACATGCACACACATGCTTACATACACACACACGCACGCACGCACCCACACACATGCGCCTACACAACACACACGCGCTCGTGATTGCGAAAAACATAATTTGAATTCAAGATGCCAAAAATTCAAATAATTATTTTTTTTTTGAGCAATCACGATTGCTTATTGCTTTCCCTTGACTGTTTTGGCGTGCTATCATTTTATTTTCCCACCGCCACCCTCTGCAGCACCACCGTCGACCGGCCGCCTCACGATGCTGCTCCTCTAGCGAAAACCGTCTCCAGATTGCGTCCATTTCCTACACTTACACGCATACATACACTCACCTACACACATACACAAACACATACACACACGCATACATACAGACACCTACACATACACACACGCCTACACACAACTACCCACACACTCATGTCTGCACACAGACACAAACACATACGCCTACACACACATACACATTCCCCCCCCTACCACAAACACTCATACACACAACTACCCACACACTCATACCTGCACACAGACACAAACACACACGCCTACATACACACACACACACTCGTGATTGCGAAAAACATAATTTGAATTCCAGATGTCAAAATTCAAATTAGTTTTTATTTATTTATTTATTTATTTTTTTTTTGAGTGGAGTAAAATGGAATAACATTTTATTAGACTTGTGTCCGAATCAGGGATGCCCCCAGAGCAAGGGCACACCCCCTAACTGTCACGAAAACTCCCCAAATGCAAGAGCACCCCCCCCCCGAAAAAGAGAAAAATGCCCTCAAAACACCCCCTCTAAAAACTTCAATGGCGCAGTCTGATCCGCAGGGGTGCCCACCCCCCTAAGGGCAAGGGCATCCCCTCCTAAATATCACAAAGACCTCCCTAAAGCAAAAGCCCCCAAAAAGGAGAAAAATACCCGTAACCCCCCCATAAAAATTTCAATATTTCAATGCCACAGTCAGAGCCATGACCCCCCCCCCCCAGGTGGGCACCCCTGTGATCCGAATCCTAGATGTTGTACAAATTGTGCGGCTCCGGATCAACAGTCACTGACCGCCATTGAATGCGCGAAACTTGAAGCAAACGGGCAAAAGCGTAGCCCAAAAGAACGCATTTGCATCCTATCAAACTAAAATAAAATTTCTGGATGAAGCGGCGACTAAAAATGAAAATGGGGCTATAAAACTAAATTAAAAGGTCAGGCCATTCGCTAACCAAATAAAGTTTTTGAATTTTCGAGTCTACATTTACATATGAGGCAGTGAGAAGCAAAGGGATGTAAGTGGCAAAATTAAAAATTTGGAGATAACCAGTACAAATATCACTGGAAACTGTACTCTGTCTTTGGGCAAGAGATAGTACTAGTAGCCCTGGTAGGTGCTGCTGTACAGCATGATTTTGAAAAAAAAAAAAAAAAATTCAATGAAAGCCTACCTAGGACGTTATCTTTAAACGCATTTTACTCAAAACCTGAAAATGTCCACTTACATCCCTTTGCTTCTCACTACCACATATAGAGTTCCTGAAAAAAAAAAAAAAAAAAAAACTCAGTTTTTTCTAATGCCTCTAAAACCCGTTAAAAGGAAAAGTGGAAGCTCTCATGTTAAGGGAATGGAGAACTTAATCAAACAAATCAACAATAAAGAAAGAAAAAAAAAATGTTTAAAATTGGCGATTTTGAAAAAAAATTAAAAATTGATTTAATTTGTTTTTTTTTTTAAGGTTTAAGCAAGAAAAACTGAACAAATATTTCCAAATGATGCATATCGTTTTAAAGAGAAAATTAATGTCTTTCACGTACAAAAAAAAAAAAAAAAAAAAAAAAAACGCTCAACAAATTGACTCTGAGAACAATTTTCATTAGAGTTTCATACCAAATATTTGGTTATTTACATTAAACAGAATAGATATGATTATTCCAAAGCACTTGTTTTCAAAAAACAAGTGCTTGTTTGTGTTCACAAAGTTACTTGCTTTCATGCTTTCTGTTTTCAAATGAGACTAAAAGTAACTTGAATATCAGCATGAAATACCAGAGATTATTAAAAAAAAAAATCCTCATATATATATATATATATATATATATATATATATATATATATATATATATATATATAACAGCGAATGATCGAGTAACGCTCCTGACGTCATCAACAATGAAACTCGCGGCACGATAATTGACTAATATTTTTTGGCAATGTTTGACATGCAGTGAAATGCTTTGTTTTGACGAGGCTGGACTGGATCCGGTAACTTAACTGTTTTTACTGGTAAGACGGTCATTTTAGGAGAATGAAGAGACGACAAAATAGTCAACAATGAACGCTATCAACTGGAGATTAGGGTTAATCCACTCGAGTTAGGTTAAAATTTAAATTATCAAAATATCACCAAACAGGCAATGGCTTCGTTCAATTTTCACCCGTCATACCATGACGGGCGATTTTCTAGCAACAATCCTCATATAAATAATAGCCGATGATAAAGTAACCCGCGTGATTCAACAATAAAACTCGCGCCACGTCATGATAAGTCGCAACTCCAGAGCTCGAATACGCGACCTTGCGGTGATTAACAATACTAAAGAAAAAGGTAAAACATTCCATTCCACGTGTTTTCTTTCGGGTAAATTACAGGCTTCAGACAGTTTATGGTGTAATGTAACTTCAGAGGAAAAGAAAAGAAAGCTTCCCACAAACACGATGAAAAATTAATGTCATTCACTAAGTGTCAAAGCAAGTTATAAGTTACGGCATTTGATTGTTTTACCTTTTTCATCCGCCATTAGACAGTGGCTGCAGCGCTCCCTATAGTTTATTGGAGTTGCGAATTTGATAACATGTTTTGGCAATGTTTAACATGCATAGAAAAGCTTTATTGTGACAAGGTTGAACTTGATCCGGTGTGGCAACTAAACAGTTTTACTGGGTAAGGCTGTCATTTTAGGAAAACGAAGGAACCAAAGCGATTCGCAACTCCAATAAACTATAGGGGGCGCTGCAGCCAATCTAATGGCGGATGAAAAAGGTAAAACAAACAGATGCCGTAACTTATAACTTGCTTTGAAGGTTAATGAATGACAGTAATATTTCATCGTGCTTGTGGGAAATTTTCTTTTCTGTTCTACTGAAATTACATTACTCCATAAACTCTCTGAAGCCTGTAATTTTCTCCAAAACACGTGGAACGGAATGTTTTACTTTTTTCGGTAGTATTGTTAATCACTGCAATGTAGCGTATTCGAGCTCTAGAGTTGTAAATTGACGCTATCTACTGGATTTTTTTTTTTTTTTAGGCTTAATCCACTGGTATTAGGGTTAAAATTTCAACTATCAAAATATCACCACACAGGCAATTGCTTCGTTCAAATGTAGAAGCAATTTTCACCCGTCATACCACGACGGGAGACTTTCTAGCAATAATAATAAAAAATCATGAGCAGAATTTTGGAACATCATTTTAGGAACAAATTAAAAAACTTAAAATTCTTTGAGAGCTTTGTATGGTAAAAAGCTTACCTGAGAAACAAAAGTTTGTTTGAGGATGTATAAAAAGCTTTTTGTTCCAACTTACTGCAAGAAAAAAACATTGAAAAATCAAACACAGTATACACTATCATTCATTTAAAACTACATCTTAAATTTAGGAAAAACCGCATAAAACACACGCTCGGCATTGTGCCATTGATAAAATGATTATCTGAACCTTGTATCAACAAAAGGAGAAAGACAATGATGTTTAACGTCCTTTGTTCTTAACTTCATAAAATATTTTCCTTCCGAATGAATTGATGATATGACTCGACAAAAATGATTAGATATTAGTTGGAAGATTTACGAAGCCTGATAAGAAAATTATTGATAACTTAAGGGGAGTCAGTACCCTAAATACTTTCAAAAATTCGATTTTTTGATTTTTATATATTTTGAAACTCTGTATTTCAATACGTGAAATACACCGCCAGCTCAGTCATTTCCAGCCGAGGACTGCAGTTCGAGTTGAACCGAACCATTGCTTCGGTCACTCGTCTGGTCTGCTAATTCTATATTAGCTACCAGTTTGTTTGGCACTCTTGGCTTCCTTAAGAGGTTTTCCATCTCCAGCTCAGTCACTTTCCTATGCCGGGCTGATGAGTGCTAATAAGCACGAAACTGCAGTCCTCGGCTGGAAATGACTGAGCTGGCGGTGTATTACACGTATTTCTGCTTTAGCTCCTCGTCCGTCTTATGATAATTTTGTTCTTTAAATTGGAATAGAAAAAGAATCACATCGAATTTTCGAAAAAATCGTTTCGAGGTGCACACCCCAATGCTAGAAACTAACTCTGCCAAATTTCATGAAAATCAGCCAAACGGTCTAGGCGCTATGCACGTCACAGAGATCTTGACAGAAAGACAGAGATCCGCTGCTAATTCTATATTAGCTACCAGTTTGTTTCGCACTCTTGGCTTCCTTAAGAGGTTTTCCATCTCCAGCTCAGTCACTTTCCTATGCCGGGCTGATGAGTGCTAACAAGCACGAAACTGCAGTCCTCGGCTGGAAATGACTGAGCTGGCGGTGTATTTCACGTATTTCTGCTTTAGCCCTGGCTAATGGGCGGTAATTTACTGAATATATCTATTTCAATACCTTTTTAATGATACAAACTTCTTGATCGTGCTCATATTAGAAGTAAATTAAAATGAGCTTTAAAAAAATGTAAACCTATTTTAATGAGGTATGATTTTCCCCTTTAAATTGCAATATCTCGAAATGGTATTTTCGAACTAAATGTTCCATTTTCTCAGGAACTAAATTGTGTTAGGCTTTGAAATTTTTACCACCTATTCCATACATCTAACTGCATATACTGAAGTAAAATTTTCTTCATATTCGAAAAATATTTTTTTATAGAGCTGATTTCGTGTTGCAAGATAGCATTTTTTTGAAGAAAAAAAAAAAAAAAAAACTAAGCTTTCTTTCTGTAAAATTTTACTTCAGTATAGAGAAAAGAGTCTGCTTAAGGTACAGAAAATTTTTATAATTGTATCTTTAATATATTTTCAGAAAAAGGTACATGAACCTGTGCAAATCAATATTGACGGTATAGGGGGGACTGACTCCCCTTAAAGTTTTTTGGTGGAATAACAATTTACACGTAAATTTGCATGTAATTTGTGCAGCAAAATTTTAATTCATTAAAAGTATCCATTGTAATATTCAACCTACATTTTACAAGTAAAATATGAAAAATGATTTTTAAATCTAAAGACTATTCCTATGAACTTGGTTTTCGCAATAAAATGTTTCAAATAAAGTAAGTGTATGATTTCTTGATTAAAACTCAGAATTTTTAAAAAACTACTAATCACTTTTCATAATGCACTCAAAAGGAAAAAATATCTTTTTCTGGGTCAGAAAGGACAATTTAAGTATTCCTGTAGTTTTCAAAAATTCCAAGAAAAAGGCTTCACAAACGAAGAAAAGTACGGCTCAAGTCATGTAGAGAATTCCTTATCATTATCTAGCTTTCAATCATAAATTTGAGTGTTGAAACCAGGGCTGCGGAGTCGGAAGGAAAATGACCGACTCCGACTCCTGGATTCTGAAACGCCCGACTCCGACTCCTGAATATTTTATTTATTTTTTTTATTCAATTTTTCAATTTCTTCTTTCCCTTCAGGGGAAGGGAGAAACCTCTAAACAGAGATTGAAATATTAATTCTCTTTTATGAAAATTTGGCATTTTGTTTTTTATTGTAAACCCAAGACGCATACAATGTTAGAAATTCAATTTTAAAATCAAGTTTTCCAAAAGTTACGAGTTTAAAAGTGAGATGACTTAAAAATCCCTTTAAAAATTTTTGAAAAGGATTAGCTGTAATCCCCCCCCCCCCCTTTAATGTTTAACAAATAGATATTGATCAAATCGTGTGCTTTCAATTTTTGAAAACTGAGCCATTCCATTTCAGATCAGGCAGGGTCTGTCACATGACCATCACCGATTTTTTTGCAAAAATTACAGTAGTTACAACTAAGGGACATATGAAATATCCCAAAAGGATTTTGCAAGAAAATTTTTTTTTCTTCAGTTACAGCCTATTAAAATTCTGCACAAAATCCGCCATTTTGGAAAAAACCGGCAAAACACTCCATTTGAAATGGACACTAGTTCAAAAGTATTTAGCCTATTTGAATAATTTTTTTTCTAAAAATAAATAAGGACCCATATATCCTCTAGACATCGTTTTTGAAAGTTTAGTTAGGTTTTTTGATAAAGAAAAAAATTCATTTTTGGCGCGAAAAAAATGCATTTTTACCGATTTTATGATTTTTTTTCTCCATGAAAAAAAGTTTTTTTTACTAAACGGAGATGGCAGTCTAAAGCCCTTATATGATAGTTTCATAACATATTTTATTATAATCCTTGGATGCATACAGCCTCGGAAATAAAATTTGAAATTTTGATATTTTTCAAAAATTAGCGATTTTTGAAGTGATTTTACTCAAAAAACCCATTTTTTTAAAAATCTAAAAATTGGCTCATTTGAACCCCATATAATGCTTAACAAGTGGATAGACACCGCATCCCGTATTTTTTCCCATAAAATGTTTTATGATTTTTTGAAAGTGACCTTATCGCCCATAGAATGCATGTAAAATAAAAATTTCTAATAATTTCAGTCACTGAAAATCTGATTATATTAATGCCTAATAGCTACAATAATGGTTCACTTTATCAGCAACAAGTAAAATTTTACCGACTTTTAATAAAATAGCAGTATCAAACCGCTTCTGATGACCCAGTCAATTCGTCTTTTTGTACTTCGTTATATAAATATATTTTTCTGCTGATCAGCACCTAATTGTTATGGGAGCTGAGGTCCCATACTTCCTTATTTGTTTCACTCAAATTTTTGTCAGGCCACTTAAGCATTAAAATAAGTTCTGAAGACTATAGGGATCCTGCACTTCTTTTGTTAGAAATTGGATCCCTGGCTACCTCTGGTGATATGTTTGGTTACCTCAACTTACAACCATGTTCAATTGATTACTTCTCTCATAAAACAGGTGAGTTTTTTCAATTCTTAAACTTCAAGTGAGTTTTGTGGTTTCAATTTAGTATACATATTCGTACGTATAAAAGTAATCATACGAGGTAGGATCCAAAAATTATGTGACAACATTCGCCAATGACAACCAAAGCACGAAATTAAAATTAATCGTTTTAAATGCATTGTATTGTTCTTCCCTTTGATGGTTTCCCCTGTCGCGTAATTGAGTTGAAGAGAAAGAGAATTGAAAGAGAAAAAATATGATTCGTTGCTGCATATGAAAGTAACGGTGAATGCATAGCTTTGGAGACAAAATAAACTAATATTTATAAAATAAAGGAAATATTTTAACTGTTAGTGATAAAGTACATCATTATCGTAGCTATTAGTCATTAATATAATCACCAAAGGCTCTTCTATCTAAAGGCTACACACAGAGTCTTACAAAAAGACGAATTGACTGGGTCATCAAAAACGGTTTGTTAGTGATATATTATTAAAAGTCAGTAAGATTTTAGTTGTTCCTGATAAAGTGCACTGTTATTGTAGCTATTAGGCATTAATATAATCAGAATTTCAGTTACTGAAATTATTAGAAATTTTTATTTTCCATGCATGCCATGGGCGATAAGGTCACTTTCAAAAAATCATAAAACATTTTATAGGAAAAAATACGGGATGCGGTGTCTATCCACTTGTTAAACATTATATGGGGTTCAAATGAGCCAATTTTTAGATTTTTAAAAAATGGGTTTTTTGAGTAAAATCACTTCAAAAATCGCTAATTTTTGAAAATTTTCAAAATTTCAAATTTTATTTCCGAGACTGTATGCATCCAAGGATTATAAAAAATATGTTATGAAACTATCATATAAGGGTTTTAGACTGCCATCTCCGTTTAGTAAAAAAAAAAACTTTTTTTTCATGGAGAAAAAAAATCATAAAATCGGTAAAAATGCAGTTTTTTCGCGGCAAAAATGAATTTTTTTCTTTATCAAAAAACCTAACTAAACTTTCAAAAACGATGTCTAGAGAGTATATGGTTCCTTATTCATTTTTAGAAAAAAGAATTATTCAAATAGGTTTAATACTTTTGAAATAGTGTCCATTTCAAATGGAGTGTTTTGCCGGTTTTTTCCAAAATGGCGGATTTTGTGCAGAATTTTAATAGGCTGTAACTGAAGAAAATTTTTTTTTTCTTGCAAAATCCTTTTGAGATATTTCATATGTCCCTTAGTTGTAACTACTGTATTTTTTTCAAAAAAATCGGTGATGGTCATATGACACTTTTCATACCTGCCTGCCTGATTTGAAATGGAATGACTCAACTGTAACTTGGGAGAAAAAAAGCGTTTTTTTTTTCAAAGTCCAAGTCCTTGAGAGGGGGTGGTTTGGCCCGGGTGACACCCATCTGGTAGGTGACTTCCAAAGTTAATTTCAGAGTTTATAAAAAATATAAATACTTTAATTCTGAAAATTTTCCCGAATATATTTTAAACTAGCCGCCTGCGGCCACCAGCTGGTCCGCCTTTTTACGCCATTCGCCTTTTTGCGCCAGGGTTGCCGCCTTCGGTGGCTGCTTAGACAATTTAGCGACGGTATTAATCAATGCTTTTCTCTTTTTTCTCAATATTATCATTCGCCTTTTTAAGCCGATGTTGCCGCCTTCGGCGGCTGCTTAAACAAATTTCTAGGCGGTATCAATCAATCTATATCTATCTATATCATTAGTAGTTTGAATAAAATATTTTCTAGATCTATCTCCAGTTCCGTCGTTTGGAATATTTTTAAAGGAGGGAAGACACAAACGACGTACTCTTCATGCAAATTTTGTCGAAAAATAACAAAAAGCACTTCCACTTTTATGTGAAAGCATTGTTTTTTCAAAGTCATGGTGTGTGTGGGGGGGGGGGAGCACTGACACCCCGTTGAAATTCCTTAAATGACGGGCATGCCTCTTTCTTGTTGTCCATCCACTATATCGACCTCTATATTTGTCTATCTATCAATCTATACGATCTGTGCATACCTACCTCCTGACAGTACAATCTTTTTTTATTTATGTAAGTATTAACTCGAAAACAAAAACATTTTTTGTTCACTCAACCTCTATCTATCTCTGTATCTACCTAACCTAACCGCCAATTCGTAACAGAAACAAAGATCATGCAAAAAATCACGGGCTTTATTTATTTAATCAAAATAGCCCGCAAAAGAAAAAGGCTCTATGCTCCCCGTAGTGTTCAAAAAGTAGCGCTTGCAAAAAAAAAAAAAAAAAAAAAAAAGGTGAAGGGAAGGCAAACGATTTCAGTTGGATCACGTGATGAGGTACGTTCGGAACTCAGCCGGCAAGCGAACAGCTCGCGTTGTGATCTGCCATTAAAAAAATTGTTAAAAAAAAAAAAAAAACTATTGCGTATTTTTCAAAACTTTTTTCTTCTGAAGGGGGCAGAATGTTTTTACTATTACCAACTAAAATTTTAGAATTGAGGGTTTAATACTTTTTGCGGGATGGGTTTCGAAAAAATTAAACCCAGAAAATAATGCAAAATAAAGGTTTTTTCAAAAATTTATAAAAAATACAAAAATTGCTCTATCTTCAAAATTTTTTCATTCATCATATTTTAAATTAAATTTCCTATACGACTGTATAAAAAATATTTGTGTGGTGCGATTGGTTCGGGGTCTGTGTGGTAAAAAGTACTAAAAAGTGCAAAAAAACACATAAAACATTAAATAACTTTTTTTTTAATCAGGGCCGATCCTAGGGTGTCGGCCGCCCGTGTGCAAAGAGACTAATGTGCCGCCCTCAAGAGTAATTTGCATATTTTGACTGATCTTTAACGTCTGTATAAATCTTTCTTTAAATTTCTATGTCAAGTTCGAATTTTAAAAGGGGGGGGGGGCAGAAGAATAATCGTATAAAAACGAAGAAATTTTTTATAAAAGGGTGTCCCAAAATTAACGCAAGATTTGAATTTGCCACCATTTTTTCCATAAATTGTTGGCAGCCATAAAAAAAGAACAATTTGACAATTGAGAGTTTAGGGTTAGTAAAAATAGGGTGTTATTGTACCATACAGCTAGAGAGAGTGAAACATTTCAGTTACTGGATGAGGCATTTCCTGGTCACGTACTCTCACATTTCGGTGATCAGAATTGGCACCCTAGATCGTGTGATTTAACATTTTTAAATTTCCTCTTATGGGGTTATTTGAATTCAAGGGTCTATGTCAACAAGCCCACAACCACCCGTGCATTACCGTGCTGCGATATCGAGCGCCAATAACAGTAACTGCTTGACCAACCTCAACTTTCATTATTTTTGAAACAATTGTTTAATAATGAAAGCGCGTTTTTGTATCGTATAACGCTCCATTTTTGATTACTCTAAACTCTCAGCTGTCAAATTTTTCTTTTTTCATTGTTGCCAACCATTTATTTCAAAAATGGCGGCAAATTCAAATCTTGCATTAGTTTTGGGACACCCTTTAGTAAGAAACTCCTTAGGTGCAATTTATATCTTTGAAGAAATTAATAGATACCAAAATTTACTAGTCGTAAAAACGCATTTTATGGTCTTTCTTCGGTGACATCAGAGAAGGGACGGAGGAAGGGGAATCGTGGGGGGAGGTGTCAGGAGTTCAGGGGAGGAGGCTTGCTCCAAGAAAATTATCGAAATTGGCGTATGAAAAATATTTTTAGTTAATCTTTAGTTGGTTTGGTTGCAAGGACAAAAGAGTCAATTATGTTCAAGGTGCATGGAGAAATTTTCGATATTGACGTCGAATATCGCAATTTTAGGAACTTTTTCGAGACTTTAGGTGAAAGTAATGTTGTAGTTCTTTCCTAAAATTCTTTCAAAATTGAAATCAATTTGAAGCTATTTTTTTAAGACCGTAGATTAGGAAGGATCGGCGTTTTTTCCCGAAAAATCTCCGAAACTGAAATTTTAAACCCGCAATTTTGGGTTACCTTTGTTGACGTTGCAAGTGGGAGGGAGATTCAATCGTCTCCCATCGAAAGATTTCGAGATATAAGTTTAAAACGCAAATTTAGGCCGTCTTTGGTGACGGTAGGGGATCTGGCGGCTATCCTCCGGTAATTTCTTGGCACTATTTTTTCAAAAACTCGTTTTTGGCTAGATTTGAAAACAATAAGGGAAACGTGAAAATATTCCGAACCAAAATATTTTTCGAACTGAAATCCATTATAGGCTATTTTTGAAAAAGAAGGGTTTTGGGGCTCTTAAGCGTATATTTCTAAAATCGCAATTTTATATTATCTTTCGTGACGTTACCAAAACTGGGAAGCTTCTACGAATCTTTCGGATATTTTTCAACATTAATACCTGAAAAATATATCTATAGACTTTTGTCCACCTCACCTCGACGATTGATGGATATTCCCTAGTACCGTAAAAAGTTACATAAGCCTGGCAGTTCTCCTCTGGAATTCTTCAGAAATATAAATCCCAAAATCGTATTTTAAGCATTGTTTTATAAGAGCGGGTGGGGGTTCAGTGTGCCCTCACGAACTGTGTTTTTGAAACTGAAGTCAATTTCAGGCTGGTTTAGGCAAGAAGCTGTGGTTCCACGGAACTGTCTAAAAACGAAATTTTCAGGTATAGTGATTGCGTTGGAGAAAAGGGAGATCCGGGATCTTTCCTCAAAAGTTCTTGAAACTGATGCTTGAAAAACGCAATTTTAGTTTGTTTTTCAATACGTTAAGTGAGAGGGGGTGGAATTAGGGGCTTCTCTAAAGACGCTAATTGAGACTGTCTTTGGTAGTAATGTTTGCGAATGGATTTCGTAACTCAAAAACAGTTGATAAAAAGCGCAGGACTTTTGTGCTTAGCACGGCAGTATAGAGCCTGTCCTCCTACCTGATCTGAAACCGGGCAGTTCATTCAAGATTTTAATCAGAAAAATTGTCGTAAAGGGGAAAAGTACAACATTTTAGTTCGTCATTCATATATGTTACTCTCAAGGGAGTCGCAATTTTCCACTTTATCTCCACGATTGTTAAACTCAGAGTTAGTTACATAGTTTGTTGTTTGAAATGCTTGCGAGAGTATCTAATCAGTATAGCTTTTTTTTTAAATAAATAAAATATGTCTTTATTGTTTAGATCTATAAAAGCTTGGGGAGGGGGGGTAAACATTAGTGGTCGCCCTCGGTGCTCCTTCTAGACGGCACCATTTCATGCTTCAGAAGGGGGCCTTTCCCCTCCCTTGTATCCATGCCTGATTACCGGATCTGTTACAAACGTTGCAACCAAATGAAGCATGTGTGTTAGGAGCAGATATTAATGGACAATGAACCACCAACCACAATGTTCCTTGACCTTCTATTTTTCTTAAACTATGCTATGCTGTCGGGAAATCGACACATACTTTGACAATTAAACATTTAAAAATCAGCATATTTATTCTACTTATTATAAGTTATTTTGTGAAAAATTCTTGAGGAATTTTGTTTGATTATAAGAACTATATGATGCGGCCAGCAGCCGCCCCTTGCTTTGGCCGCCCTTGTGCGGCGCACACTCTGCACACCTGCTAGGATCGGCCCTGTTTCTAATTAAAATATCAAAAATCGAAGCCCGAGGTGCACATTTTCGGCAAAAACTGCACCTGTGTACCAAATTTCATCTTTCTAGGCCTTACCGTTTTCCCAGGATGCGCGCCACAAACACACACACACACACAAACATCTTGTTTTATTATGTGTATAGATTATATTTCATAAATAAAATTTCAACAAAAATAGGGCACATATACGTCAGGAGCTAATTTTACACAAAATGCGGAATTATACAAATGTGTACGAATAGCTTTTACTATACTTGTATTTCTTCTTCGTTAAATTTTTAATTTACATTTTATTAGCTGCTTTAGAATTAACCTTAATATGAAGATTTTAAGATTAGTAACTGCAATTATTGAGTGTTGTTACCAAGAAATCATTTACACTTAATTATTTTGTCCCATACTTTTTAGTGAGAACTTAGCTTATAGAAATAGTCTTAATAAAGAAAAAAAAATTATATTATTTCATCGGATCTTTTGGATTCGTGCTTTCGCGCCAGAACTTATTTGAATTCTCCGATCACTCTCAAAAGTTTCCACCTGAGCTACGGGCCTCGTCTTACTAAATTGTTATATTCCTTTTACTATTTTATAACTGAAATTGAACAAAACACTATATTTCTTCTTTTATTTGAAAGTGATTACTTGAAAATGTTAAGCAACAAAACCGTCTGCTGACAGTTGCTATTAGTTAAGTTAAAAAGTAAGCAAACTAGGGGACGGCTACAGAAAGTTCGGTAAGCACTCAAGCTGGCTGATTGCCATATAATGAGTTATTTTCTCACTAGTATTTTTTTTATACATGTAATCGAACCAATTGGTAGTCAGGTTTTAAAAAATGCAAGGAGAGTCAGTGAAAATGAAAGAAAAAAAGAACCCCGGAGTCGGAGTCGGCATGGTTTCTAACGACTCCGACTCATTTACCCCAAAATCCGTCCGACTCCGACTCTTCGACTCCGACTCCACAGCCCTGGTTGAAACATGCATATTTTTCTTAATGGGAAAGTTTGGTTTGAAATGACTTGAGCGCACTTTTCTTCGTTTGTGAAGTCTTTTTCTTGGAACAATTGAAAACTACAGGAATGCTTAAATTGTCCTTTCTGACCCAGAAAAGTAATTTTGTCCTTTTGAGTGCATTATGAAAAGTGCTTAGTAGTTTTTTAAAAATCATGAAAAGAGCTTATTATTTTTTTAAAATAATTCTGTTATTTAGAAGTTTCAATAATAAAAAACAAAAAAGCTGGTTATCACAGTCTTTTGGCGGTCCTTGAAATAATTTTTCTCTGTATTTTTTCGTAGGGCATTAAAAAGTATCCTTGATCACTCGCGTCACTTCCATGACGGGATTTTCCTTCAACACTAAACAAAACGAGTTGATGTGTGCATCACATGACTTCCTTTTACTCCAATTTAATGTCAAATCCCCATTATTGGCAATTTTAATGTGATTCAATAGTTTACTCTCTAAATATCACCAATAGTGGCCAATTTGAAAACAAATGAAAAAAACCCCGCCAAATTTGTCGCCAAGTTGGCGACAAAACTTGGCGACCAAAAGACTGGCGATATATCGCCAAGTGTCCGACAAATTATAACACCACTTGAGTTTACATCGAAATTAACAATGATTTCCCCCCAAAAAGGGGCAAAAGAACCCCTTAGGAACATTCGAATGCAACCAAAAGGGAAGGTGCACAACTAGGCTCCACTAGGAGTCTACGTACCAAATTTCAACTTTCTAGGACATACCGTTTTCGAGTTATGCGAGATACATACACACATACGCACATACATACATACATACGGACATCACGAGAAAATTCGTTGTAATTAACTCGGGGGTCGTCAAAATGGATATTTCGGATGTCTGTAGGTTCCTAGGCATATATCCACGTGTGGTCGGGTCGAAAAAAAAAAAAAAAAACTCAACATTAATTCGGGGGTGAGAAAAATGGAAATTAAGGCCGATTTTTGAGTGAAAATTTTTTCGCGAATACAATACTTCCTTTTTTGTAAAAGGAAGTAAAAAGATCATTTGCTTTTGTCAAGGAATAGCTCAAAATTTTCTGAAAGTTTTGGTTGTGTGTCCTCGATGTCGGTATTCTCGTTGGTTTCGTTTTCCTTTGACACTTCTAAAAGCTCTTCTTCCAGTGAGCTCTGAATTGTGTGAGTTTACTCACTTTACTACTGGAAAACGCTCTGGAACAAATCGCAAAAAATGTCTCCAGTGGCCCAAGTTCGCTTATTAGCTCGTCAAACTGCAGTTTATTGGATGTTATCTGCAATTTCAGGAGTTATGATTTCGGAAACGGAGAAATTTTTTAAATTTGTTTTCGATGTCACGTGAAATCAAAACTCATCCGCGTAAAACAAAATAAAGACGTCAAATCTTCAACCGCGTGTAATAAAATCCGCGTAAAATAAACCCGCGTAAAACGGGGGTCTACTGTACTCGAGAACTTGATTCATGACGATCGAGAGCTCAAGATGTGGTTATCAATCGAGAACTCGAGATGTGGTAATCGAGAACTCGAGATGTGGTAATCGAGAATCCGAGATGTGATAATCGAGAACTCGAGATGTGGTAATCGAGAATCCGAGATGTGGTAATCGAGAATGCGAGATGTGGTAATCGAGAATGCGAGATGTGATAATCGAGAACTCGAGATGTGGTAATCGAGAATGCGAGATGTGATAATCGAGAACTCGAGATGTGGTAATCGAGAATCCGAGATGTGATAATCGAGAGTTCGAGATGCGATGACATTGTGATCAAGGGCGTGCACACGGGGGGGGACA